>NC_089795.1:23605267-23687767 GCF_040412425.1 Macrobrachium rosenbergii
TAACTTTTATGTGAATTCAACAGCTAACAATAACATGATGCATAGAATACAAATCTTGACAAAAACAAAAAGTGGTTCACATTCTAACATTTTGATGGATCCTATCGTTATTTGAAGGAATATCTGTCTGTCACTCTGAGATGCAGATTTTACAAAGTATGTAAAATAAGTGCTAGAAGTGATTTAAGCTAAAAAAAAAAAAAACCTCTAACTAACAAACTCTGTTTTTCTTCAATGACTTTGTGTCATGGAAGTCCCCTACCACCCTTATTAATATACATGGAATAAAATAGAAAAAGTCTGGCTTAATACGTAGATGAATAATACACAGGAATTTTTTTAATAGGCTAAAATTTAAATTATAAAAGGTCCTTCCTAGATGTAAATAAGAATGCAGGTTGCAACACTTCACCTCTTCAAAACTACCCTGTCCTGTAGTTACAGGATGAAAGTCCTGAATAAGAATAATACTGGAACCCTATCCACCAACAATAAAAAATAAAGCATAAAACTACAGAGGTCCCACTGCAAATAATTTCAACAACAAAACATTTATGAATCAAATCCATAAAAACAGAGTGCATTTAGAATGTGTCTGTGTTTCATACATCTTGTAGGCGAAAGGTAGACGCTTTCTCGCAAAGGCAAAAAATTTAGTTTCCGCAGTCCTGTGTATGTTCTATTTTATCTTTTGCAAAAGAAAGATGGAATCTGCTATCATCAATCAAACCAACAATATTTCAGAGGGACATTGGAAATCGGACGCCATGTTTGTCAGTAACCGCCAGATCCATCGCCAAACGGGACACGAGGCCAAAAACCAGGGCTAGGTCAAGGCTCCTAAGAAACGCTCTGTTAACATCGAATGAAATTGTTTTTATACCATTGTAATCTTCCACCTGGCTCCATATCCATCTTCTAGTGAACAGGGCATGAAGTGCCAAAATATAAGGGTTTCAACAAGTAATATGAATGCATTTACCTAACATCCACCATCATATATATATATATATATATATATATATATATATAGTTTAGATATAGAGAGTTTGTACTTTGTATGACTGGTCTGCAACCAACAGTTTTAACTAGGGGACTTTTATGTGAATCAACAGCTAACAATAACATGATGCATAGAATACAAATCTTTGACAAAAACAAAAAGTGGTTCACATTTCATTTTGATGGATCCATTATTTGAAGGAATATGTTTGCTCTGAGATCAGATTTTAATATGCAAAATAAGTGATGAAGTTAGTACAAAAAAAAAAAAAACTCTAATGACTGTGTCATGTTATTGTTAATATAAACACCATAAAATAGAAAAAAAAGAAATAATACACAGGAATAAAGTGTTTATTATAACGGTCCTTGGCAAAATGAATTTATAAAACTGTGTGGAAAGTCACAATAATTGGAATAATAATAAAAAAACCGACTGCATTTATGACAAATCCCAGAGTGCATTTAGGGATGTCTGTTTTATTTGAAAGTGAAGGCAATCAATTTAGTTTCCGCAGTGGAACGCCAAGTTTCTCCCTCACTCGTTTGTCAGCCAATATTCTGTAATGAAATAGAAATGATCGCAGATGAATGCACTTCTAACATCCACCATCAATAAGATCGGCTCTAATTCTTCATTTTGGGAGCAGAATAAGCGGCCGGAGATTTTCAGAACTTGCGGATATGCCTAGATCTAAATACAATGAAGTTAGTACAAAGAAAGTTAGCTCTCGTTTATATGTGTGGAATTTTACTCTTACCCACTGATTCTCCCAACTGTCAAGTTAAGTGGAACGCCGTTTCCGTTAAATCGGTTTGTGGGCAGACACTACTCTCCGGCCGGCTAGATTAGAGAATGCCAGTGACAGAAATTCGGATTCGGATTCGCAATAAACTGTAGTTCCCGTTGCTAAGTGACCAGTTGGTTCTTAGTCACGTAAAATAAGTCAATCCTTCGGGCCAGCCATAGGAGAGCTGTTAATCAGCTCAGTGGTCTGGTAAAACTAAGGTATACTTAAGTGGAACGCCTAACATGAAGTAATAGGATTCTTTACACGGTCTAACTAGTTTGTGGAAAAACTATTATAGTCTGTTATATTTTTTTTCTCCTTGTTTCCTTTTGAATTGCCTATAACGGACACGCTGCGATTCGACATAACAATTATAATAAAAATATGATTAGGGTGAGTATCTTGGTGATGTCTGTGTTGGATGATTAACGACGTTATAATAATCGCCAATTAGATTTTCATAAATATTTCCGAATGCGATGAAAATTCTACCTGCTGCAAATACGATTCTCAATAGAGAGTAATCAAAGATTAACTCGGTATCAATAGTATTCAGTTTATTATTGGATATATGTGATAGAGGACCTTTCTGATTCATATTCTATACTTAGAGCCACCTAGAAAAAAAAGGACGTTCATTTTTTACGCTGACTTTGTAAAGATTGAATGTAATGTATTTTCATTCCTCTGGGAAATCTCAAGGCTTTTGTCATTGTTCGGAATCCTGGTTCCATTGACCATGAAACTCTTTCTGTAGGAAGAACGAAGAAGACCTCTTTGAACCTGACTATAAAAGGAAAGGATAATCAATTTTATGCATCTTAACAAAGCTTTACGATATTTTTGCTTATTTCTCACCCTGGTGACATTTTTCTTGTTTCACTGATCTCGCTGACTGGTGAGATAACCTTCATCTCAATATAATTTTCGGTTTCAGATAGAAGGAATTGTAACTTCAGTATTAAAGAAAATTCCCTTTCATTCTGTCATTTCTCAACCTTCGCCCTTTTAATATGGTTTAATTACCATTCTGAACAGATGTGTTCACTTAGCTATAAACTACCGATAGAGCTTATGTTGCCTCGATCCAGAGAAAAATGTAAGGCAATAAATTAATAAACTAAAATATGACACTTAAAATTGCTTGTTAATAATCACAAATACATGTTTACTGAAACATTTTCAGGCAAAGTTCATTAAGTGTGAAAACTTTTTCATTAGATACTGGACATCGTACCTAACGAATTAATAATATAAAGCTGGTGGCCTGTGGAAAAAATTATACTTTTGAAGAGGGATATTATGATATCACAATAAAAAAAAAGGAAAGTGAGACTTGTTTCAGTATTCCTTCCAACAAAATTAATAAATATATTCTAGTATCTACAAAACTTAATAGATAAATAGATAGGGAGACATTATGTCAAATAACCCTCCAGTAGCAAGATTGGCGCGAAGAATTAAACCTTTTCGGTCTGGAAGTATGTTACCTTTCATTCTTCTGCCTAGTATAAGTTGGAATTGTTTTAATATTATCATGTCTAATAAAATATGCTAAAGCCTCAGTTTTATCATATATTTTTAGATTTACATAATTATATAATTTTAAGTTACATGGCTCCTAATTTCTAATGAATATTTTACTTTTTACTTCGTTTACTTCCGATTTCCACATCACTTATGAACCCTATCTGGCAAATTTGGAAGCAGTTCCATAAATTTATTATTCTCCTTGCGAGAAAATCCCAATAAATCCGTTTTATTTTCCCAGCCATCACTTGTAAGGTTTACGGCCCATTGACTGGGTAAAGGAAACTCTACTTTATTGGCTGCTGTCATCACAAGTTAAAAGACTCCTGGCTTTGTAATTGTAGATGTGTGGGTGATTTCATGTTTACGACGACGAGGGAAAAGGGCGTAAACTCACAGAGCTTCTTCTTTTTAGGGAACGAGGATGGGGTTGATACATCCAGGCTTCTTCTTGTAGGGAAACAAAGAAATTTTATTCTTTTTAATATTTTATTTTATTTTATTCAGAACTTTTCAAAAGGCGATGTAGAAATTTAATTTGATAAAGATGATGTACATGTGTATTGTAAAATAAAAGAAACTATAAAATATTTCAATACGTTGAAATGTTTGATCAACATGGCTGTTGTGTCATTTGTTTTATTGTTCTAAAGGATCGACAATAATATAACTGTTAAAGGCTCGTGTACAATTTATAAAAGCTTTCGACCCCTACTCTCAGTGAAGATGAACCCAGAATAGGGTTCGAAAGCTTTTATAAATTTTACACGTGCCTTAAACAATTATATTATTGTGAACTCTTTAGAACATCTATGAACTCTCGTGATAGAGAGTTTTCTCTCAACATTCATTTTAGTGTTAAACATACCTGTTTAGTTGTACATTTTTCAGTTTCCTCACTTGAAGTACAAACAAATATTGAAAATACAAAAAAAAATATTTTGTTGGTTTGTTCCAAGTTTTTGAAATGTTTACAAATCCTAATATTAAGCCTTTCAAAGTCTCTGTGATTCTTACTAGACAAAAATGAAACTAGTGTCAGAAAAAATGGTTCCATTCGATTGTTTTTACCCTTTGTGATAATCATTTACATGACCACGCACATACGCACACAAACACACACACATATATATATATACATTTATATATATATATATATATATATATATATATATATATATATATATATATATATATATATATATATATATATATATATATACTATATATATATATATATATATATATATATATATATATATATATATATATATATACAGATATAAGGGTGTGACAATAAAGAAACGAGACTTATCTCAAAAATAGTTTTATTACAAAATCTAGGACAAATTACTCATTCTCTGCTTCAAAGTAATCCCCACCCACAGAAGCACTCGACAAAGTGCTAGTCCTTGAGGCCCTTAGCTCACTCGTCACAGTGGCCTTGATCTCTTCTACAGAAGCATAATGGGTTCCTTTGAGCACAGTCTTCAGTCTGGGGAAGAGCTAGAAGTCGCATGGTGCTAGATCTGGGGAATAAGGAGGGTGGTCGAGAACTGCGATCTGTTTGTTGGCCAAGAACTGCCTCACACTGAGCACAGTGTGTGCAGGCGCATTGTGGTGGTGCAGAAGCCATGAACTGTCTCTCCACAGAGCCTGCCTGTTGCGTTGCACCCAGTCATGGAGGCGATTGAGGACATCGCATCTTCTCTATAAGCCTCTTAGAGAAAAAGGTAAGTATACCTTAGTTTAACCAGACCACTGAACTGATTAACAGATCTCCTAGGGCTGGTCCAAAGGATTAGACTTATTTTACGTGGCTAAGAACCAATTGGTGACCTGGCAATGGGACCTACAGCTTATTGTGGAATCCGAACCACATTATACCGAGAAATAAATTTCTATCACCAGAAATAAATCCCTCTAATTCTTCATTGGCCAGCCGGAGACTCGAACTTGGGCCTAGCAGGGTAAGTTTGAGACACTCGGTTGGGCCATTCCCCAGCTTAACCAGGAATTTCAATTTGATTCTCTGCAACCTCCAATTTCGTGAAAAGGAGTAACAGCAGTGTGATAAAACAACAGCCTGAAACAAAAGCAAAGAGTGACCGAGGTGAACAATATTATAGCAGAATAGTGATGTTGTGAGATGTTTAGTATTGACGCGCTGAGATAAGCGGTTAGCCAACTGGATATTGTGTGTCACTGTAGTCCTCTCTTCGCTGGTTCGACCTGTTGGTGGTCACTAAAAATCCCCTCGGTAACATATATGAAAATATATTACTTCCGGAGTATTCAAAGGACGCTTGTCGATTGTAATCAATGTGATTCGACCCCATATATATATATATATATATATATATATATATATATATATATGTATACATAAATATATATATATATATATATATATATATATATATATATATATATATATATATATTCTGTATATATATGATATATAATATATATATATATATATAATAGGATAATATATATATATATATATATAACATATTGATTTTCATCTTTTATAATATATATATTCATCATACATATATATATATATTTTCATATATATTCAGTTATACATACATATATATACATACATATATATATATATATATATATATATATATATATATATATATATATATATATATATATATATAAGATAAAATACAAAGGAAAGGGAAAACAATTGGATTTCATCTTTATTTATATAATTCATCATACATATTTTTCAGTTAAAACATAGAATACATACAATATAAAATTACTTATAATATATATATATTATATATATATATATATATATATAATTTTGAAAAATAGAAACAATCTTTTCGTTTCTCTTTCTCTTTCGTTAGCTTTTGAATAGTGAGAAAGTAATTCAGCATTTTCACACTTCTTTACTAAAGTCCTGCTACTTCTCTCTATCTCCTCATTCGAATAACTTTCAACCACCTCAGCAAACGTTTGCGAAGTACAAGCTTTTATCCCCGTTTCCTCGAGTCTCTGAATTTGAATAAGTTTCCGAAAAGAGCGTCGAGATACTTTCGAGGTGTCAGTTTAGGAACCGTTAGCAGTAGAATATCCAGAGAAGGATCCAGAGAAGGAATAAGAAAGCGTAAGGGAAGTATACCAAAGAGAATCTGAGTTACTCCCATGGGATATAATTTCCACGGATAAAACAAACTTATGCCCGAGGCGTAGACGGACTTCGAGGAAACAACTTTACTTGGTAAGCACTAGCAGTCTGAAATTTTTGTATTTTCTTTACACGACTCCTAACTGAGACAGTTAGAATTCAGAGCATGGCTGAAGCGAGATGATACGAACAGTAGAGTTGAATTACGAAATGTGTGCAAAAGGGCTTGATACCCCCTAGTAACACGTCTTGGTAGGTACATGTAACTGCTAGTGTTTTGGGAGCTTAAGTACACAGGTGGTTCATCCAATGTTTATCTATGGGAATATAAGCTATCATGAACTTATATATATATATATATATATATATATATATATATATATATCATATATATATAGTTTATATATATCATACTTTGGGTTCCCTTTGTATCCCTTCAGCCCATAGCTGTCACCCCTTTCATTCTTTTACTGTGCCTCCGTTCATTTTCTCCTTCTTACCTCTTAAATTATAAATATATATATATATATATATATATATATATATA
This sequence comes from Macrobrachium rosenbergii, assembly GCF_040412425.1. Lineage (NCBI taxonomy): Eukaryota > Metazoa > Arthropoda > Malacostraca > Decapoda > Palaemonidae > Macrobrachium > Macrobrachium rosenbergii. The sequence continues at coordinate 23,612,289 of NC_089795.1, forward strand.
TATACATATATATATATATATATATATATACATACACCTCATGAGGCTTTGGGTAGGTTTCAAACCCGTACCTCTTCCCCTTCCCTTTCCCCAATTCCCCTTTCCCCTTCCCTTTGTAACTTATGCGGTAACCGCTTGACTGATCTAGACAAAATTTGGCATGTGGCCATCATTTGACCCAACTTAGATAATAAGGTAGGTTTCTAACCCATATCCACTTCCCCTTCCCCTTCCCCCATCCCCGTTCCCCCTTCCCTTTGTAACTTATGTGGTAAATAAATTCTGTAGGTTTATCATATCTGATTTCATGTACTCATACCACTGAAATACATTACTGAAAATGCTTTGCTTTCCTGTGATTAATAATTCTGTAACAAGGTTTTTGTTTAGTTTTAGTAGTGAGTGTGTTTAGGTTTGGTGAGATGTGTTCAGGTTTAGAAGGGGGTATGTTCAGGTTTAGGGGTGTGTTTACGTTTAGTGGGGTTGTCTCAGTTAAGTGGGGGTGTATTTAGGTTTAGTGGGGGTAAATGGGACAGTCACAACAGTGATGTTTGGATAAACTGGACAATCACCACAGCTGGATGAAAGAGACAGACAGCATAGTAATACCTGGATAAACGAGGCAGTCACCACAGTAATACCACCTGGACAAAAAGGGACAGTCAGCACAGTAATATCTGGATAAATGATACAGACACCACAGTAATATCTGGATAAAATGGACAGTTACCACAGTCATACCTGGATAAAAGGGAAAGTCATCACAGCAATACGTGGATAAAAGGGACAGACTGAACAATACTGACTGTCCTTTTTATCCAAGTATTACTGCGCTAACTGTCCCTTTTTCCAAATATTACTGTGTTGACTGTTCCATTTCACCAGGTATTACTGTGGTGTCTGTGTGTAATGGTTTCCTGAGATGTGTTATTTCTCGAGGTTGGAACGGATTATGATTTTACATGATAGAAGATTTACTTGCAGCAGTCGTGCAGTATATTGTCCTCTTTACGTAATGAGGAATTGTTAGCAAAGGGTATATGTTGTGTATTATTTTGAAACTTGTTTCTTTCCGTATTTTTACTCACGATATGATTTTAGATCATATTTGAAATTTTCTCATATAATTATCGTAGAGAAACATGAACTCCACATTCCAAATATACATTAATATATATATATATATATATATATATAGATATATATATATATATATATATATATATATATATATATATATATATATATATATTAGGTGTAGGGTGAAGGATCAGTCATTTATTCCTTTTCAAAGTTCCTAATTGTTGCTGCGACGTTTCAGGACAAAAAGTCCCATTTTCAAGTTATAAAAATAGAAGTTAAAAGTTAAAATAACAACTCGGACTAAAAATTAAGTTAAAAAAAACATATACAAATAATATAAAAGTCAAGTACAAAGGATAGGGAGGCACAGACCGAGTGAACCCGGCCCGAATTGTCACTCGGTCTGTGCCTTCAGCACCTTATGGTAGTCATTCCTCCCTATCCTTTGTACTTGACTTTTATATTATTTGTATATATTTTCTTAACTTAATTTTCAGTCCGAGTTATTATTTTAACTTTTAACTTCTATTTTTATAGCTTGAAAATGGGACTTTTCGTCCTGAAACGTCGCAGCAACAATTAAGAACTTTGAAAAGGAATAAAGGACTGATCCTTCACCCTACACCTACTGATGTCTACCAGTTGATAGAATCCTCTCAATCCTCACTATATATATATATATATATATATATATATATATATATAATATATATATATTACTGTATATATATATATTCTATGTCCTAGGAATTTGTAATAAGCAAGTGTGATGAATAGCCATATTCTACTCTTCATCATCGAAAAATATTAAAAAAGCCGAACAGCTGAATGGCCCCACTCACTGACCTCTGGAACCTCGCAATCAACCAGTATGAGAGAATTATAAGACCAAGACACGTTGATTTCATTTATACAGAGGATGCATTACTACCATTTGACCAATGTCTTTCAATACAACTTGGTTCAGTACAAAAGCATCATCTGTTATACTCAGAAGTCCACTACAAATGAGGTCACTGATATAGAAATTATCATAATGGCCAGGAATATACTAGAGAAACAATTGAGGAAAATAATAAAAAACGTTTTTGCTTAGCATTACATCTGCTATACAAGGCTGAAGATAATATGTGGAAATAAAGACCAACCAAGAAATGTCAATAGTCCTATAATAACAATCCGATATGCTTTCTTTAACACAGACCATTAGTAAAGTAATGCATCTTGCAGATACTATTCTGAAAGTTGCTCGAAAAATATCATAAAAGCTCAAATTTTATAACAAGCCATTACTTGAAGCAGAAATCAAGAGAGCTACATTTTAGCACAACACCTCTGGGAAGACTAGCAAATACAACCTGCTTTACTCATTTACACGTTGCCACAAGAACATTCCCCTCTCAACCTAAAGAGCCATAGTTTTATACTCAATTGACATAACAACTGAAATGGGATAACGTACCATGCAATAATACAAATAATGTTCAGCGTATTCATTTATAAAAATATGTAAGGTTTCACAACAAAAAACAATTGAATTTTTATGCCTAAATACAGAGAAAATTAGAAGGAAGTATTTAAAACTCTCAGAATGCAACTTTCATATTTGGGCCAGTTGTTAAGAAGGGATGGTTTGGAGAGCTTAAATCTAAAAAAAGAGAATTGATGAAGGCTATTAAATTCATGTGCTTTGAATCTTCTTCACCACCTACTGCTGTCCCCCAGGTAGTGAGTTGGTTGCTTGTAAGCAAGCACCTTCTCTCGTATTTTCTAATTTTCTGTCCATAGCATCTTCCTCCGCTCCATCGTGCTCCAAATCCTCCTTCACTTTATCCTGCCATCTAATCCTTTTCCGCATCATCGACCTTCTACCCTTGACAGGTTCCTTCCATGCCCTCTTCACTTATTGTGACCACATACCCATACCATCTTGATCTCGACAGTCTTGGTATATCAGTAACCTTTTCCATACCGGAGCTTCTATTTTCTTCATCCTGTAACCTTTCATGCAGCGAGATCTCCAAAATCCGCCAAGCATCCTCATTTACTCCACCTTCTCTTCCTCCTTCTTCCTTGATGCCCATGATTCTGAACTGTATATCATCACTGGCCTGATTACGGTACAATATCGCTTTATTTTTAGTTTACGTTGCTTCTTTTATCACACAATACCCCTGCCACCTTTCCCCATTACCTCTAAGCTGCTTTTATCCCTTTTTTATCCTCAGTTTTACACTGTCCCTCTTTGCTGAAGATAAGTCCATTTTTACCCACATTTACTCCATGTACTTCGCGTCATGAAATGCATTCATATACTTCGAGTATGATCAAATAAACTTTAAATTTAATGAAGCAAAGGAACAGTTCAGTCCTCTGGTCTGTCTCAATAGCAACTGGATGCAGTATGCAATGTATGTGGTTTCTTGTACTTTAATTAAAGGCAACTGTATCTGTCCATTTCTTTTCATTTAGTTAACCATAGCCATTAATATGAATCTCTATAATTCTTTATCACTATTTATAAAAAACAAATCTATGATAACACTAGGAAATGTTTTGAGTCAAGACTTCTTTGAGCAAATTTTTTTTTCAAGTCGTACCCCTGGTGTGAGCAACCATGGCTCCTTTGCGAAAAATGTAGTTCAAATTCAATGAAGAGTTGATGATGGAGTGCTTTCGAAAATCTTGGACGAAAAAATTCCTGAAAACGTCAGGAAAACTGTTGACTTTTTTATACTTTCGTTTTATTTAACATTTCGAATTCTTTTCAATATAATGCAATAAAAGCTGTCTCGTGGCTCACGTACTGTCTTGTATCATAATGAATCGTATACTTATTGATTACTTTGATATTTTTTTTATTGATATAGCTGATCATAACACAGTAGTTATGTGCTCCGGGTGATAATGTTTAGTATTTGAGTTCTATAAATTATATTTTTCCCCTCTTGGGAGTCAGTCATATCATGGATGACCTTTGATTTTTTTCTTATAGCGCAGAAGTGTTCTGATCGATTTCATAGCGTTGAACAAAGCTCACTTTTCTCCTCCATTTTTGCAGTAGCTAACGTGTTTATCTTCTTTTTATCTATATTTTAAGAATTATGTTATTATTCTACAGCAGCATACAGCAGAAAAGAATTTATACGTGCGAAAAGAAATGGAAAGTTTTGTGTCTCGCTTATATAATAAATAACAATAATTGTTCCAAGCAAAAGACTTAGTGCTATAAGTATTACATAGAAGTTCTATGTTTGGGTAGTATATTTCATTAGTATGTCAAATTTTATCTAAAAACATCACGAGATATATTACCACCATGAAGAGGGAAATACAAAAAAAAAAAAAAAAAAGTGGTTGGAAAAGTATTGGAATAGTTTTCCGCCCGAAATGACAGCCATGTATCATTGTGGCACACGGAGCCATTAACATGTCCATTTTTATCTATTTCTGCCATTCGGGTACTATGCTATGTATCCACGTCATTGAAGAGTATAGTTTCATTTTGTGTCCTTTTTACAATGGCGTATTTGACAAATAATTTATCTGTCACTGTCAATATATACACATCTTGTGTCTGTCAATTAATGTTTATGGGGATCTCTCTCAGTGCGTCTGAAGAACAACCCTTATTTAGGAATGTCTGCAAATATCCTTTATTCGAAGTTGAATAACAGAATGAAAAGCCTCCGAGAAATATTGATTATCTTTTCAACAGATTAAACTAAAAGAGACCATTTTAACTGTAAGTGAGTACTGTTCACTATTTTTTACTCGCACTGGTGTTGTAATGACCGTTAAGAAATAATTCTCTTACTTATTTTATGCGTCTTCTTCTTTAATCTAGTTATTCTGAAAACGCATATCAAAGTAAGGAAGATTTCATACAAGCTTAGATGCTATTAATTCCCCCGTATTTAAGCATATTTTAGACATAATTAATCACATTAGGTTTCCAAGGCATATTCAGTTTATCTTGTTTTATGAGACATTCAGTCCAATAACATCACAGTGGAAATGTTGATGTGTTACTCCGCTATTCATATCATCTCTCTAATCCCTGTGCCTCAAACTGAAAGTTATTCGGCCTGCCTCCCCAAAGAGACCTCGATCCCCGACGTTGTTTAATGCAAAGTCCTCTGAGTGACGTTAATACATCAAAGGCGCCTCTGTGTAAGCTCATCAAAGGAAGGTTACAGCATCATCACATGTTATCAGTTTTAGTTTTCTGTAAAAGAAAACTATTGAGATGGCTTTGTCTGTATGTCCGCACTTTTTCTGTCTGCACTTTTTCTGTCCGCACTTTTTCTGTCCGCCCTCAGATCTTAAAAACTACAGAGGCCAGAGGGCTGCAAATTAGTATGTTGATCATGCACCCTCCAATCATCAAACATACCAAGTTACAGCCCCCTAGCCTCAGCAGTTTTTATTTGATTTAAGGTTAAAGTTAGCCATGATCGTGTGTCTGGCAACGCCACTGGACAGGCCACCACCGGGCAGCTGACGAAAGTTTCATGGGTCGCGGCTCGTACAGCATTAAACCGAGACCGCCAAAAGATAGATCTATTTTCGGTATCCTTGATTATACGCTGTACAGAGAACTCGATTGCGCCGAAGACATTTCGGCGCATTTCTCACATGTTTATTTCCTGTGTGTAGTCAATACCATTACGGAGTACAGATAGCGCGAGCGTGATTTCCACTTAATCCTCTTTGAATTAAGATTAATCACATCGGGTTATGCATTAGGTACAGACATATGCATTAGGTATATTGGATTTCTCCGTACGTACAGGTAACGTTGTTGAATAACCTGTTCGAATTTCTGTAAACTACCAAGATATTGGTGGATTTGAGCAACAAACTTCATAATCGTTTTTCTTACTCAGGGATTTTTATATGCTCAGAAAGACAAAACAACAAACGAATTAAATGGGGATAATTTACTTGATTAAAACTGAATGGCTATTCAGATATTACTGAAAAAGGAGTTTCATTATTTGCTCGTATAGTGTCTGAATTCTGAAACCGAGCTCAGTATCGAAAGGCTCCGTAGCAATTCTTTTATGCGTCCTCGTTGTAAGTGTATTTTTCCACCAGAAACACACAGATGCACATACATATGCAGCAACTGGCTTTCATCTTGCAAGATACATTGCAGACATCTAAACATGTGAGGTTATTAGCCTCAGGCATCAGAAATTTCCAGTGTAAGGATTTCCAATCTGATAGTTACCTTTCGTTCATCCCCGTGGGGGGTTAGTGTTGTCAGTGCACCTCCTGCGGTGCACTGTAGGCATTACTTAAGGTTCTTTGCAGCGTGCCTTCGGCCCCTAGCTGCAACCCCTTTCGTTCCTTTTGCTGTACCTCCTTTCATATTCTCATTCTTCCATCTTACTTTCTACCCTCTCCTAACAATTAATTCAGTGTAACAGCGAGGTTTTCCTCCTGTTACACCTTTCAAACTTTCACTGCCAATTTCCGTTTCAGCGCTGAATAACCTCACTGGCCCCAGTGCTTGGCCTTGTCCTAAATTCTATATTCAACTCAACCCTTCGTTCATGCGACTTACAGTTATATTGTCGTTTTCCTTTCATTCCTTTCTCGTATCATTAATATATTGATTGACATAAATATACAACGAAGTTTAACTAAGTTCTAAAGTTATGGCATTTTATGATATTTTCATATATATATATATATATATATATATATATATATATATATATATATATATATATATATATATATATATATAATATATATACATACATTACACACACACACACACACATATATTATATATATATATATATATATATATATATATATATATATATATATATATATATGTGTGTGTGTGTGTGTGTGTGTGTGTGTGTGTCATGTCTGTCTGTGATCATGTATGTCTGTGCGTCTGTGTGTGTGAGTGTTTCTTTCTTTTATTTTTGAGATTGCTTCTTTTGAAGTCTCGTGAATACGCCTCTTTGATGTTTGTGTTTACCAGGTAGCCTTATTCGGATTATCCTTTTATCCTATCTCGTCTCTTCGCTTGCATTATTAGTAGAGTAATGTCTTAACCTTAAGATTATTGAGTGGACGATACCATTCTAATTTTTTCTATCTTCCACTGAAAGAAACTTCGGTAGTACAATTTTCTTGCTTCAAAGAAAAGGATTTTTTGTCATTAGAGAAGAAGCAGTCATTTCACTGCGTCACCTGGCGATGTCGTTATCTCAGTCTTTCAGTCAAAATGAGGATTTCCCTTGATAAGCTCCTCACCTACTCATGTCTCTTTATATCAGAGGATCCGAGACGGAACTAGCATGACTGAAAGGTCGAGATAACGACACCTTTTCCGAGGCATTCGCCAGGTGACGTAGGGAAATGACTGCTTCTTCTTTAATAACAAAAAATACTTATCGCTTGCTGAAGTAACTATTAACTTTAAGAGATTTTACGAGTTTCATCCTTTTCCTTGAGGCAAGAAAATTGTACTGTCGAAGTTTCTATTTTAGTGGAAGGTGAAGACATTACTCTAATAATAACGCAAGCGAAGAGACGAGATTAGATAAGCGGATAATCCGAGTAAAGCTCGCTGGGAAACACAAACATCAGAGAGTCGTAATAACGAGGCTTCAAAAGAAGTAACCTCAGAAAAAAGAAAGAAAACACACACATACACACACACACACATATATATATGTATATATATATATATATATACATATATATATATATATATATATATATATATATATATATATATATATATATATATATATATATATATATATATATATATATATATATATATAAAAAAATCCACCTAAGATAAACTTGAGTGAGCCAGGACTTTGAACAGGTATTGTAGTTTATTCTGCATTTTCAAGTCAGTGTGAACTTGAAAATGTAGAATACACTACGAAAGTATAGTTCAAAGTCCCGGTTTTCACTCACCGTCTTGCGTGGATTTTATGATATCCTCAAGCACGCGTTCACTGTGCTACATTGGATATATATATACATATTATATATATATATATATATATATATATATATATATATATATATATATACTTGTAATGCGTTTATATACTCTTGCAGTGCGTTTATATAATTATGTACGTAAATTAAGCGAGACAGCCTAGGTTCGACGATAGGCGGAAAAGAGCGGTTTGACATGCTTTGTTACAAAACAATCAGATCACCCATATTTTGATAATGTGATAAGGTCACTTGTGGATCTTCATTTTAGTAATATAACGGAAATTTGAACGCACAAAACTGGGAGGCAAGGAAAGAAGAACCGTTCCAGAAACGAGTAGCTCATGTTTAAAGAATACGATGAATATCTAGCTTGAAGACAAATATTTTCATACGTTGGACTTGCGCACGAAATCACTAATTACTATATCATTTTGATCGAAATTGAGATTCGTCAGTATTCGTTCACATATTTCACGCACCAGCTCCTCTTCTTCACCTTCCATTTGCATACGTGAACAAGTTAATAAATAAATTTTTCATAAATGTGTATTTTATTGTTAAATATGAGTATCGGAGGTTATGAACTGAGCAAGGAGTGTTCTTTTCCCATAAGAAATGGTTAATTTGAACGACAGAAAATTTCTCTCTCTCTCTCTCTCTCTCTCTCTCTCTCTCTCTCTCTCTCTCTCTTGTGTTCTATCATTGTGAGAGAGTACGTAGATATACAGAAAATAGAATAGCTACAGTTGGCAAGAGTGTATGGTTTCACCTGCTTCAGTCGTTATCAACCGAAAACCCAAATAAACACTTGCCCTTTCTTGTCGTTAGTTATTGGATGAAGCAAGCTTGTTGCTTAGTGCCTTGAAGCATACATGTTACGTCAAAATTCATGAGAGAGAGAGAGAGAGAGAGAGAGAGAGAGAGAGAGAGAGAGAGAGAGAGAGAGAGAGAGAGAGAAAGAGAGGTTGCACCGTTATATGGGAATAATTTTCACGTGATTTCCTTGGACTCCTTAAAGGGACCTCATAACCCTTCTACCAAGAGATACATCCCATTTACAGAGTCTTTGCAACGAAATGAGAATTTGTATAAACCTCTTTCCTTTCGAAAAAGATTTGAAATTTCTGGGACGGTTTAATGAAATTATGACCCCCATTTCTTCATTCAGGTGTAGTATCACCATATGGAAGAAGATGGAGAAAAGTAAAAAGAAAAAAAAAATACTAGTGAAAATCGCATTACCGGTACTTAATCTCTTCGGGTTCTCTGAGGGGAAAACAGATCCTCTAAAGATTTATTCACTTAATCATGTTTACGATCAGGCTTCCCGTGGCCGAATGTAAGTTACGGGTGACTTTAAGAAATGGCCTGGAATGTGTTTGCTTCTGTAAAATTGATAAACTTCGAACGTTTTTCAAGCCAATAATTACGTCCATTCCACGAGGTTGAAGAAAGAACCTAAAATTATTTAAAATTTGCAGATGTGCTCATAAGGATGCTTAACTGAATATTTTAGAGTCATTTGTCTGCGTAGGTATTTTTCTGAGAGAGAGAGAGAGAGAGAGAGAGAGAGAGAGAGAGAGAGAGAGAGAGAGAGAGAGAGAGAGAGAGCTGTAAATTCACATGTTCCCAGTATATATATTCGAATGTTGAACTTACTTAGGTATACAGAAATATTATTTGACTCATTTCTTGGCGTATTTCTCGATTAGGCTACCTAACATTCACCATAGAAGGCACCAGTACGACAGCCTTGCTGGTACTCTCAAGTAAAGAAATGACATAATATCGTCACGTATTGAAACATAAAAGATCAGTGTTAAACAATTAACAAAAAATAAATAATAAAGTTGCGGGAAATGTCCGGGAACTTGCAATTGCAGAACTGATTAAGATACATCTCGAGCAAAATCACAGCCTTTAGCCTGAAACAAGTTCAAGTTAAGCCACGAGAGAGAGAGAGAGAGAGAGAGAGAGAGAGAGAGAGAGAGAGAGAGAGAGAGAGAGAATGTTTTACCCATAAAGCAAATAAAGCCGAATTTGGTCGCCACTGCGAAGCTTTCGACGTCGCCATCAGTAAGGAGAGTTCTGCAAACCGCATTATATATCAGATAGCAAAACCACTCGCCTCGTATTTTATTCTATTTCTCGTTTTACCGTCAGATAATTCATGGTTATTCACCAGTATCACTTTGTTACCCTGTGATGGGTGCTTGCCGAATAGCAGATTTGTTAGACATTGCGTTGAATTCTTGCTGTAGTCAAGATTCATGAACGAGAACTTTGTTTCAACTTATTACGTAACTGTTGTTGCGCAAATGTTGCAAGCATAGAATGAACTGAAAATGAATAGGCTAACGACACACCAAAGGCGGCAAAGAGAACGTAATACGTATGTTGAAGAATTTCAAAGCCAAAAGGAAAGGAGATAAAGAAAATAGGTGCACAAATGTAATTTTAACACTCTTGTACGGACAGAGAATATTATAAGAACGAGCCTGTTGGGGAGCGCTACGCGCGCTGGAACTCGGTGCGGCTGTCTCCCCTACCCTCCCGATCCCCTACCAACCCAGCTCCCATCCGGGGCAGATAAACAGGTTGCAGGAGGAGGGCGGATGTCTCCCCTGCCCTCCAGTTCCCCTACCAACACCGCCACCAGCCGGGGCAGACAAACAGGTTTGCAAGGGGTAGGTGGCTGTGTCATGTCTCCCCTACTGTCAACTAGAAGGAAGGACAAACAAGAAAGATCGACTCTGATTTTATTATTATAGATAGATAGATAGGTAGATACAACATTGCCCCTTAGAGCTATATTACCGAACAAACCGGATAGAATCTCGGGAACATCCTGCCTAAAATCTGATGATTTCTGCGCGACACTCGGAACTTAATAAAACATCGTCCATTGTAAGCATCTTGACAGTTGCGAAAGCCAGACGGTGGCCAGAAGAAAAAACAAAGAACGAAAAATAATTATCAAAAATAAAGAGGAAGAAGAGCGACGGCTATTTTCCTGTTTATATATTTTAACAAATCATTCACTTTTTATCATAGGTTTTATTCGCTGTGGGAAAAAGATTTTATACTGCAGGAAGTAAATTTATTTCGATGGTTTCATAATGCAATCTTTGCTAGTCGGTTCGTCAGTGAGCATAATATTGTTATTACATAGTTCCTTACTTCTTATACTGCACATAATTTTTTGACTCAGACATACACACACACATTTATATATATATATATATATATATATATATATATATATATATATATATATATATATATATATATATATATAAATACATATATACGTGTGTATGTGTGTGTGTTTGTGTGTATGCAAAATAATGGCACTTTCGTATGAACAAAATCGCTATATGAATAGTCTTTATAAAATTTGAGGTCATAATTTAAAATCTGCAGTTAAATTTCGAGAGTGCTGCAAGTATTGAATAGGTAGTTTTCAGTAGATATTCAACGCTCTCTGCACTCTCTCTCTCTCTCTCTCTCTCTCTCTCTCTCTCTCTGTTAAGACTATAAATGTCAATGCAAATAGAAACTGTAATTATATCTAACTTCCATGTCTGTAGATCTAATTTCAAATTGTTATGCAAATGCAGAAGCATTATTTTAATTTTATGATTGTAGAATTTTCATCTAACATTTATTACCATAGTTTAAATTGGAATACTACTTCTCTCACAAAACTGCCTTTGAAATTAATTTAGAAATACCAACATATATACATTTCATTAAAAACATCCTGTTTGTTGATGGTAAAAATTAATTTATGAAGCTGACGATTGAAATATTTGTTTCTTTACAGCATGAAACACCTGGGAAAGCATCCTACACAGGATAAACTATTAAAATACTGTGATTTAATCAAAGCATGCTTAATTTGTTGGTGGTAGAATATAATATTTTTCGACAGACCAGTGACTGATATTCTTTTTCTATTTATTCTTTAAAAATAATAATTTGATCTGGTAAATGTTTACCGAGAGGAAAAGAGGCAGGTAAAATAAGTACTATGCTAGATTTTTATTAACGTCCTGGGTTGAAGAATGTGTGGGGGCGGGAGATATAAGAATTAACAAGCACCTGTGCGGGTTTAGAGGAGGTGGGGAGGTGGGGGGGGGCAATTATTGTCAGTGAACCTCATATCATGCACTGTATGCATGAATGAAGGGTGTCTGCAGTGTTCCTTCCACCCTGAGCTGCACCCAAATTTTGGCTCTTTACTGTAGTTCCACTGCCGCTCTTTTCTGCAATCTTGTCCAACCTGTAACTATTTTTTTCTATGTCCAACTTATGGGGTTTCTGCTAGTGCCATCTTTAGAACTTTTTACTTCATCTCCTTTATTATCTGGCTCTCTTTATATTGCTCTCCAACAGCGCCAACTCTTTTCAGGTGTCTTAACCACTAAATACCCGAAAGAGTTCAAGCGCTTGACTTAACAGCCTAAATTTCATAAATCATCAGTATTTTAAGACAACTTTGAATCCAAAAACAATCTCTCTCTTTTGCATAACCACCACCGGAAATTTTCTTTTTAATAGCAAACTGATGTTCTCATTATTAGTTAGCGAGTTAGCAAACAAGAACCTGGATTGATATATAAGCCTCATGATTAAAACGGGTGAATCCTACTAGGTTTAGCATAATTTAATGAAAGTTGTTATAATTACGTAGAAAAATGTATAACAGCACAAAAATGGCATACTTATTAAGGGGAGGAGTTTCCCTTTCATCCTAGATAATTAAATTCCTTTTAACTAACGTTATTATTAATAAGATAACTTCGATATAATAAGATAATATTATCTTTAGAATTTCCTTCATTTAGTACTCATAGAATTTAGAAAAGTACATAACTTTCAAATTTTAAACACGATGAGAGGAAATTAGTTCTGTATTTGGAGGCTTAACTTAGCACATAACAATAATCAGCATTGCAATGTGAATGTTACTTTTTAATTAATCAGGTCTGTCAATTCATTAACAACGTTCGTTAAATTGCTTTTCTGAACTCATTAGTTTGTTCTAAAATTCTGATAACCTGTTGAATACATCTCATTTAGACGCTATGCGCTCTTTTGGTTCAATTACTAATCATGTCGTGTTAACTGAATTGGCAGTAGTAAGCTGAAGAGAGTCATTGATTTTTTACTTTCGTATAAATTTATTTTCTCCTATTTATAATACATTGAATCATCAAAATCATTAACCTCATGTGGTAAATTAAATGGAATTCTTTGTATTGCAGTTTTTTTTTTCTGTTTAAGTGCGTTCTTTTAAAATTCTCCCACAAAAATATGTCACTGTGAACATTATTGGAAAATAAATAATTTATGGCGTGGTTTCCCACTGAAGCATACTTTTAAATGGTGGAAGTATTCCAGCATTATCACCTTAATAATAATAATAAATAACAACCGGCTTGGAAAAGGCGCTTGGAAAAACAAATTATGGCAATGAGATCGGACTTGAGTAAAATGAAAGAGATGGCAGAAAAGAGGCTAAGAAGCAAGAAAACAAGAGGGTACATAAACATGAATAAGGGATACCAACAGAACAAACTCTTCGTAACTAACCAGAAAAGACTATACAGCCAACTAAGAGGGGGAGACAACCACCAGGAAATTCCTGAAGCCGAATCAAGTAAGAGACTCTGGGAAAACATATGGAGCAATCCGGCATCACACAACAAACATGCAACATGGCTCCAGGAAGTCAAGGCAGAAAAAATGGGGAGAATAAAACAAAGATTCACCGATATCACGACAGACATAGTCAGACACCAACTCAAGAAAATGCCCTGGGAGTCCTAGTCCTGATGAAGTCCATGGATACTGGCTCAAAAACTTCAAGGCCCTACACCCACGAATAGCAGAACAGCTCCAGCATTGTATCACAAACCACCATGCTCCCAAGTGGATGACCATAGGAAGAACATCCTTAGTACAGAAAGACAAGAACAAAGGGAAATATAGCAAGTAACCACAGGCCTATCACCTGCCTACCAATAACGTGTCAGTTACTAACAGGTATCATCAATGAAAGGCTATATAACTACCTAGAGGATACAAACACCATCCCTAACCAACAGAAAGGCTGCAGAAGGAAGTGTAGGGGGACAAAAGACCAGTTCCTGATAGACAAAATGGTAATGAAAGAACAGTAAGAAAGGAAACCAACCTAAGCATGGCATGGATTGACCACAAGAAAGCCTTCGACATGATACCACACACGTGGCTAATAGAATGCCTGAAAATATATGGGGGCAGAGGAAAACACCATCAGCTTCAAAAAAATACAGTGCACAAACTGAATGTACTTATACTGTAAGCTCTGGGATAAGACTGGCAGAGGTTGACATCAGAGAGGATCTTTTCAAGGCGACTCACTGTCCCCACTACTTTTCGTAGTAGTCATGATTCCCATGACAAAAGTACTGCAGAAGATGGTGCTGGGTACCAACTCAAGAAAGGAGACAACAGAATTAACCATCTGATGTTCATGGACGACATCAAAGCTGTATGGTAAAAGCATCAATGAAACAGATGGCCTAATCCAGACTGCAAGGATTGTATCTGGGGACATCAGGATGGAGTTTGGAATAGAAAAATGCGCCTTGATCAACATACAAAAAGGAAAAGTGACAAGGACTGAAGGGATACAGCTACCAGACGGGGATAGCATCAAACACATAGATGAGACAGGATACAAATACCTGGGAATAATAGAATGAGAGGATATAAAACAACAAGTGATGAAAGACTCGATCAGGAAAGAAAATATGTAGAGGCTTAAGGCGATACCCAAATCAAAACTTATCGCTGAAACATGATGAAGGCCATAAACACATGGGCAGTACTAGTAATCAGATACAGTGCAGGAGTAGTGGAGTGGATGAAGGCTGAACTCCACAGCATAGACCAGAAAACTAGGCGACACATGACACTACACAAAGCACTACATCCAAGAGCAAATACAGACAGACTATACATAACACTAAAGGAAGGAGGAGAGGCTACTACATAGAGGAATGCATAAACATCGAGAACAGAGTACTGGGGCAAATATCTGAAAACCAGTGAAGACGAGTGGGCTAAGGAGTGAGGGAAGAAGAACTGTAAAAGTAGATGAAGACTCAGAAATATACAGAGACAGGAGAATGAAAACAGAAATGACAGAGACAGTAATGACACACTAAAGAACTGGCCAGCGATGAAACATGGCAATGGCTACAGAGGGGAGAACGCAAGAAGGAAAGAGAAGGAATGCTAACAGAGGCATAAGATCAGGCCATGAGAACCAGATATGTCCAAAGAAAAATAGATGGAAATAACATCTCACCCATATGCAGGAAGTGCAGTATGAAAGATGAGACCATAAAACCATAGCAAGCAAATGTCCGACTTGCACAGAACCAGTGTAAAAAAGAGGCACGGTTCAGTAGCAAAACCTCCACTGGAGCCTCAGTAAGAAACACCAGCTAGCATGCAGTAATAAGTGGTACGTACACCAATCTGAGGTAGTGATAGAAAACGATCAGGCAAAGATCCTCTGGGACTATGGTGTTAGAACAGATAGGGGGACACATGCCAATAGACCAGACGTGATGTTGATTGACTAAATCAAGAAGAAAGTATCACTCATTGATGTGGTAATACCATGGGATACCAGAATAGATGAGAAAGAAAGAGAGAAAATTAATGAGTATCAAGACCTGAAAATAGAAATAAGGATATGGGATATGCCAGTGGAAATTGTACCCATAATCATAGGAACTCTAGCCACGCTCACAAGATCACTGAAAAGAAATTTGGAAAAACTAGATGCCGAAGTAGCTCCAGGACTACTAGAAACAGTGCACATAGTGAGAAAGGAGGCAGGATGCAACCCGGAACCCCACACTATAAAAACCACCCAGTCGAATAGGATGAATTTGATTAAAGAAAAAATTATTATTATTATTATTATTATGATTATTATTATTATTATTATTATTATTATTATTTGAAGGGGTGGACCCTCTTCCAAGCAAGTTCTATTAAAAAGAATGGTAGCATCACTGGAATTGTTTTTATAAAAGATTTTTCAATTCTCCTTACTGTTCTCTTTTCTTCAAGGCTGATATCTGGTAAGAGCTGGCCGATGTACCTAACCTGGACCAAGGGAAAAGGCAATATTTCTAAATATAGTCACTTTTATTCTGGTACACACAGGCGGTAGTTAAACATAGCGTTATATATCCGTAAAGTTTCATATTTTTCACCAGAAGCTAACTTAAATCTCGACGTCGTTCTCATGGTACAGAATCTTAGTGCGTTTCTGACCGTATTATTGGTCTCTTTGAAGGTGGAGTTGGTTGGTTCTGGACAGAATGGGCTCATCAGTCTGTATTTATAGTGTCCCAGAATAAAAGTGAATATATTCAGAACTATTGCCTTCATCCAGGTTATGTACTGCACATCGACCAGCTCATAGCAGATAGCCTTGAAGAAAACAGAACAGTAAGGAGATCTGAAACGATCTTGTATAAAACCAGTTCCACTGAAGCTGCTATGATTTTTAACAGAAGATATAATAATAATAATAATAATAATAATAATAATAATAATAATAATAATAATAATTTAGGTTTAGCAGGCGGTGTGCTTAGGTTTAGTAGGGGGTGTGTTTAGGTTTACTGGGGGTGTGTGTTTAAATTTAGTTGGGGTGTGCTTAGGTTTAGTGGGAGTGTTTCAGTTAAGAGGGGGGTGTGTTTAGGTTTAGTGGAAGTAAATGGGATAGTCACCACAGTAATACCTGGATAAAAGAGACAGTCAGCACAGTAATACCTGGGGGACAGTCCCCACAGTAATGTCTGGATAAAATTGACAGTCATCACAGTAATACCTGGATAAAATGGACAGTCAGCATAGTAATCCCAGGATAAAAGGGACACACAACACAGTAACATCTGGATAAATGGCGCAGTCACCATAGTAATAACACCTGGATAGAAAGGACAGTCACCACAGTAATACATGGATGAATGGGACAGTCATCATAGTAATATCTAGATAAATGGACAGTCACAACAATGACAATTAGGTTAAAGGAACAGTCAGTACAGTAATACCTGATAGTGACAGTCACACAGTAATTCCCTGGATAAAAAGGACAGTCAGCACAGTAATACAGGTTAAAAAGGACGGTCCCTCAATAATACCTGGATAAATGGGACAGTAATATCTGTCAGTGACAATACAATACATAGACAAATGGGACAGTCAGAACAGTAATACCTAGATAAAAGGGACAGTCACCATAGTAATACAATGGACAATTTGACAGAGACTCTGGATGATGGGAGAGTCAGTCAGTAATATTTGAATAAACAGGACACTTAAACAAATAGCCTGAAGAAGGGGTCACCACAGTAATAACTGGATATATATCATATATATATATGGATATATATAGTATTATTTTGGTGTATAAATATATATATATATATATATATATATATATATATATATATATATATATATATATATATATATATATATATATATATAACCCAGCACTGCCCGGAGAAAACCCTGATACTCAGGAAATATTTATCTCCTTCTATTGACTGTCCCTTTTATCCAGAAATTACTGTGCTGACTGTCCCATATATCCAGTTATTACTGTGCTGACTTTTCCTTTTATCCAGGAACTACTGTACTAACTGTCTTGTTTATCCAAATATTACTGTGCTGACTCTCCCATCTATCCAGATAATACTGTGGTAACTGTCCCGTTTATTCAAGTATTACTATGGTGACTGTCCCTTCTATCCAGGTATTACTGTTCTGAATGTCCCATTTGTCTATGTATTACTGTACTGACTGTCACTTTTATCCAGATATTACTGCAGTGACTGTTCCATTTATCCAGGTATTACAGAGGTGACCGTCCCTTTTAACCTGGTATTACCGTGCTGACTGTTCCTTTTACCCAGGAATTACTGTAGTGACTGTCCCTTTTATCCAGGTATTACTGTACTGACTGTTACTTTTATCCAGTATTAATGTTGTGACTGTCCATTTTATCTAGATATTACTATAATGGCTGTCCCATTCATCCATGCATTATTGTGGTGAAATGACCCAAATATATCAACGTATTAATAAGCTGAAATCCTTTTATCCAGGTGTTATTATGTATATATATACATTTTATTGTAAATAAAATGACAACAAATATATCAACACACAATAAGCAATCGAATAAAATTTATAGTTTTATGGTTATATATATATATATATATATATATATATATATATATATATATATATATATATATATGTATACGTATACACAATAACTTAAAATATATATATAATATAAATTTTATTCGATTGTTGATGACGTTGATATATATGTTGTCATTTTATTTACAATAATGCACCTTTTGCCAGCAAGCGTAACAGGGAAATACGTAACTCGCCTGTTAGCACTTGTATTTCCTGTCCTTGAAAATTATATTTATTTCATATATATGCATCCCTAATTTTTTCCTAAACTGTTTAGTATGGGCGGTGCTTTAAGAATTTAGTTTCCCAGTCTACCGAAACTACGGTCGCAACAAAGTTGGTTTCGAACTGAAAGGTAGAAAGGGTAACATTTTGATTGTCGGATCTCTGATAATCAGATATAACAAGAGTTCCCGTTATTGGTAACTTTCATCTATCTTTGTTTTCTGAGGCGATATCGAAGTAGGTTCACTTAGAGTTCAAGTATTCTAAAAATAATGGAACATTATTTTTAGTTCTAAGCACTAAGAAATTTCCATTTAATTTGCACCTTTCCACAGCAGAGTAAAGACTATTTCCTCAAGGCATTCATTCAAGCGCTCCACCCAACAATGTGCAAGAGAAGCATTAGTCTACATAGATTATAATGGGTTAGCACCATTGCTAACTTTCACTTTCAATCGAAAAGAAAATAATTAACTAAAGTGACTGATATAACTCGATAGTTTCTTTTAATGGTATGTTCTTGAATGATGATTTAACATCGAAAGTAGCGATTACACTTTCACCTGATTCGTTTCACAAATTTCATTCGCAAAATTCAGTGGTTTGAGGTCGTGGGTATGAAGTGTAGGACAGAAACATGGGCATTAAGAAAGAAAAAGGAGGAACACAAGCTAGAACGAACTGAAATAGGGGTACTGGGGGGGATTTTTGGAATCTCATTGCGTGAGAGGCTGGAATCTGGAGAAATTAGAAGCACCGGGGTGGTAAAGATTACTGATATTTAAGAAAGTCCAGGTGAGATGGTCTGGGCAAGTGGCAAGGACTAGTGAGGGCTGGGGGGGAGTGAAGAAGGTTTGCGTGGAACATGTTGCGGTTACAGTATCAAGGGGGATGCGAAGGTTCAGATTGCACGATAAACTGAAAGACTGGGAAGAGAAGGATTTAGCAAAGGAAGACGCCCTCGATAGTAATTGTGGGAGAAAACACCCGACCACTTACCCTTCAATCATAAGGTAGCGACTGGCGCTTACTTTATAACGGGGCCTTATGGCGTCAGAGCCCTCCTTAACAGAAGTGGTGGGAGATGAAAAAGAAGTGGTGTTCGTAAAAAATCTGATTAGTTGTAATTAAACGTCTCAGCAGTACATATTACTAGTCGTGGAGGGCACCTTTTCTTCATTAAATCTTGATAAAAGCACAAAAAAGACCTGGTTTTGAACTCAGCCTAAAAAGACTGAATACAGAACGTCATCAACAACGCTTTCAGTGCTTAATATTCTTAAAACCCTGCATATTTTTTCCTTTATTGAGAATTGTCTGAAAAAACATTATCTGGAACTGGTTGGAACTGGTATAATCAATCAATTCATTAAAATACTTTGGAAATATAATCATCCTTGCTCATCGAAACTTTACTATCACGTTTATCTGGGTTCAAATAAGTGACATTTACTTATAATATATATATATAACAAAGCACCCACTTGGTAACTAACTATATATACCGTAAATATGACATGGAATTGACAAAGCGAAAAGCACAGTTGAGTGTATGGTTGTATTGTCAACCGAAAACATACATTCTATCCATTTATTTGAGTAAAATATTATACCTTTCTGTCGTAACTGTAACTTGAAATGTTGAATTTTGTATGCAATTACTGGGATAGAATAACGTAAAGCTTATACCTTTTTCAACCTTCGTACGTTGCAGCAACATTTCCTGTGGCTGAGATGGACAAAATCTTCCCATGGTTTTATGTATTTATTTTTTTCCCTCGGCTACTTTTTATTTAGGCATTTGAAGCGTAAGTAATGTCTTAGAACCGTGTAGCATTAATGATTTATGGACGAGGTTTCTTGCATAATAATCGCATCGCTCTTACCTTGGCAGGGACACGTCACAGATTTTACTTGAGTATTCAGAGGTTATACAGTATATTCCGCTTCCCAGTTTTATACTACGGACATATCTTATCAAAATCTCTCTCTCTCTCTCTCTCTCTCTCTCTCTCTCTCTCTCTCTCTCTTCTTCTTCTTCTTCTTCTTCTTCTTCTTCTTCTTCTTCTTCCTCTTCTTCGTCTTCATATTGGTTGTATAACATGGAAACTATCTTATTTTTCCAAAGTAATACAAATCTTCCGTTTTTTTCTGTATTCTTCGGAAGTGACCTAATTTCAAACCTAAAGGAAACTTATACAAGTCTGCTGAAAGTCTTATTTTTACAATAAGGTGTATAAGATGGAAGTGGTTTTAAATTATAAATTCACCAACCAAAACTTCAGACGTTAGATTACTTCAGATCTATGTGTATCAGTATTCTTTGATAAAATGCTATACGAGTAAATCAATTTTGCGTCAGAAAAACCTAATTTTGAAGTATATGAAAATAAAAGGGACTGCTATTAATAGAGAGAGAGAGAGAGAGAGAGAGAGAGAGAGAGAGAGAGAGAGAGAGAGAGAGAGAGAGAGAGAGAGAGGGAGTACAAAGCAAGAGTTTGATTTAAAATTCATAAAAATAAAATCGTCTCATGCCATTTCCACATATTTTATATTTTATTCTTTAACTAACTACTTGTTTCTTGCAACTGATTACCATGTGTGATTTTCATGCTTTATTCATGTACACCGATAGCCTCCGACATAAGAAATTGGTACAGCTTTACTGGAAAAATCTTTTATGCTATTTATTTTATATCTTAATGTAAGTTATACGGATTTAACAATCGACATTTAAGGAGCCTAAGATGTGGCTAATATACACCAAACAGATACCAAAACTATCCCTTATTACAATTTTCATTCGCTTGCATTTTCGGAGGAAATCTAGTTACATGAGAAACAACAAAAAAAGCCTCTTTCTTTTCTTTACTATAATCTTGAAATTTAAGATTTTCATGATAATAAGAGACTGATAGAGCAGACTGTTACTGAACGCAAAGGATTTAATAATGTGAAACATACAACACGGAGAACATGAAATTTTATTTAGGTTTCAGAGAGTAAATTCGCCGTATTTTGTTCCAGTTTCATAGACATTAAAATGATTTTTTTTTTTTTTTTTTTTTTACAATTCACAGATGCAACAAGATTATTCCAAATGTTTACCCGCTTCTTAGTATACAAGGTAGAGAATTGCTTCGCGATTGCGTTGTTTGTTATCTTTGACATTTCCACTGAAGAAAATATTTTCCCATTTCATGTCAAATAAGTTTAGCGCGAAATCTGTTTTCATTTTAGATTTAATCCGTAAAACAGTCTGCAGCGCAAAATTTTTCAACATAATCCCCTAAAATTCATATCCTCGCCTTTCCTGATTTCGAAATTAATACTGCAGCCAATATATTGCCATTTAATGTTAAGAAAATATGAGAGTTAATGTGTATTTTAATATCTTTTCAGTATCATAATATCAGGACGCACACACTCACGGACACACACACACACACACACACACACACACACATATATATATATATATATATATATATATATATATATATATATATATATATATATATATATATATATATATATATATATATATATGTGTATATACATATATATATATATGTGTATATATATATATATATATATATATATATATATATATATATATATATATATATATATATATATATATATATATATATATATATATATATATATATATATATATATATATTTATATATATATATATATATATATATACATATAATATTTAATATTTATATATAATTTATATATATACATATTTATATATATATATATATATATTTTTCACTCTTTTAATATATCATAATTTCTCTGAATTATTTCATTGATTTTAATATAAATTTCTCACTCTTAAAAATCCCATGAAACTGGTGTTGATTTTTTGGCTTCCCCTCATAAGGTGTTACCATATTTAGTACAGCAGCATTTCACCCGTTTGTTTTTTCCTTTCACATTCAACGAGCCGAGTGTTGTTCTGCGGTCTTTTGCTGGTTCGCTAGTTCTCCCTATTGCTCTCCCGTCTTCCTGATCTGACGTGAGGACCTTCCTGTTCTAGCGAAAGGATTGTTCTTCGGCTCCACTTAAAGGAGACCTCTCCACCCTGCTATTTTTGTGCACTCGCTGACCTCTGCAACATTATCAGTGGTCTCTGCTTTTCTCCAGGTCGTGTCCTGAGAGTATCGTATGCACACTCCTACGAACAGTATCTTGTGCTGAGTTGCAGTGTTGGGATTTGCCTTACGCCCTCTTACCATGAGCTGTGCTGTGGGTTAATCTGTTTTCCCTCCTGAGAGTGCTTTGGGGCATAGTCTCCTGGAGTCATCAGAAGGCCCTCTGAGGTCGAAGAAGGGTGAGGATTACCTACTTTATTTTTCGCTATTTATTATATTATTATCAATACTCGCCATAGTGGATTGTTGGGTCATCGCCAGGACCATCGTTATCTCGTCGTCCCCCCCCCCTTTTTTTCCCCAAGTGTTTTTGATGTAAAACCACCACCTCAAGGACAGATTTACGTAGCTAAATAAGCTGTTAAGTGTTCAAATATTTTCTTCAGTGAAACGGTGAAGATTTCCTTGTTATTGTTTGCCATATATTAGAAATATTAGGTTTAAGGATATTTTTCTCTCTTAAACCTCTTACTATCGTATGATAGTTGAAACTCCGACTTAGGACATGTGTTGTTATCTGCCTCCAGCTAGTTCTTTCTACTATTCTACTGGATATGAAAGTTAGCTAGGAGAATGATGGTAGTGACTGAGGTTTTGCTTGAAAGTGAGTTTTCCTGTCCCTAGATCAATTTTTGGGGGACGTTCCTTTGTAATATTCAAGTTTACTTATTGTTAATAAATTATTTATTAAGTTTTTGTTCTTGGTTTGTTTTCCTTCTCCTGGGTGTCTCTTTTGCTTGAGATCTGTGTTATTATATATATATATATATATATATATATATATATATATATATATGTGTATGTGTGTGTGTGTGTGTGTGTGTGTGTATATATATATATATATATATATATATATATATATATATATATATATATACATATATATATTATATATATATATATATATATATATATATATATATATATATATATATATATATATATATATATATATATATATATATATATATATATATATACATTACTGTTCAATCTTTTTCTTTGGCATTTTAAAACGCATAAGGACAACTTGAGGCTTATTTTAAGACAAAAATTCTTAGGTATGAAAGATCTTTCTTATTTTCATTGATAAAATTTTGTAGGAAAATATAAAAAAATAATGTTTGTCCATCCTCAGGGTTACACTACTTAACATTAAAAATATTATAATATGTAAATGAAAAATTTAATGACAAGATCCAAGTAAACATAAAACTGATAAATTGATAAATACATCTGATTAACACCTGACTTCGGTAAATCACCCTACTTGGTCCCAGCTGAAATTAATCTGTTTTTAAATTGTTATAATTTTTAATATTTCTACTATTATTCTCGATATTAGTACTGTCACTACCATTATTATAATTACTATTTCTACTACTACTTCAGCAACTGTGTGGATATTGCCAATTATCATGTTTACCATTTTATCTCGTGTATCTAGATTGTGTGTATTGTAATGCCTCTACTTTGTATATTTAATGTATATGGCCCTGAGCTGAAATAAAGAGTATTATTATTATTATTATTATTATTATTATTATTATTATTATTATTATTATTATTATTATTATATTGACTGGTTTTGTTAAAGAAAATGGCAGTTTCATTTATAGTAAACGTTCGTCTTATCAATTGTTTTCTTGTTGGAATGATTGTAGCAATTGACCAATATTCATATCCGGTGGTCTAGTGATGTAGGAGGTAGTTCCTCACTAAACCACCGGATATGAATATTGGTCAATTGCTTGCAACCATTCCAGCGCAAGAAAAACAATTAATAAGACGAACTGAGCGTTTGCTATATAAAATAAATGTTGAAACTGCCATTAACAAAACTGCCATTTTGTTTAACAAAACTTCTGTAGTAAAGAAAGTCTTTTCTAATTATTATTATTATTATTATTATTTATTATTATTATTATTATTATTATTATTATTATTATTATTATTATTATTATTATTATTATTATTATTATATCTGAAGTTTGCAATCAAAATTATGCAAAGAAGCCATCATCCATCGTAATCAGCTACCCTGCCTTCATCACAAAAAATACAGAGAAATATCACCCTAAAGCAGTAAATGTTCGACTTTCATTGTCATCACACTACTCCCAGTTGCAGCGAAACTTTCATGATACCACACAAGAACAATCTATCACTCCTTTCCTTCTATAACTATCTGTTCATTTGCACTAATAGAGTGACAACGTGCCCATTTTTTCCATATCCCTCCGTGGATTAAATTAAACTAAGGAAATTTTTGCAAATAAAATTTGTTCTAAATTCCAGTCGTCTGTTACAGTGAGTCATTGTATTATTATTATTATTATTATTATTATTATTATTATTATTATTATTATTATTATTATTATTATTATTATTAATTTACTGATTTCAAGTAAAGAAAAATATTAAGAGACTTAAAATATTAATAGGACATCGATTGATTGTATTCTTCCTTCAAAATGACAGTGCCTAACGTCCAGTCGACTGATTGATAGTTCCTGAATGACATTTAAATAGAAATAAAAAAAACTATATTTAAATATGTAACACTGAATCATATTTATTGGCAAATAAATAAATCATGAAAAAATCTTCCTCCTTTTCGCTCTCTCATTCATCCTTTCTCCCACTATTTTTTCCTTTAGTCTAATATTTGGCATCAATTCCCATCTATATCCAGTATATTTGCATTAATTAATTATGATGAAATGGGAGACTAACAAGAGGACAATCAGCTTCTTCCTCCACAGATAGCGCCATGACGTCTAACTGGCTTAATAGGCATAATTTTAGTTTTCTGTAAAATAAAACTTGAGATGACTATCTGGCTGTCCATCCGCACTTTTTCTGTCCGCCCTCATATCTTAAACGAGTAAAAAATGCACCGAAGTTTTTGTTGCGCAATCGAGTTTTTGCACAGCGTATAATCAAGGCCACCGACAATAGGTCTATGTTTCGGTATTCTCGGTATAATGTTGTATGAGCCGCGGCCCATGAATCTTTAAACATGGTCCGGTGGTGGCCTTTCCTTTATCGTTGCCGAATGGACGATTATGGCTAACTTTAACCTTAAATAAAATAAAACCACTGAGGCTAGAGGGCCGCAATTTGGTATGTTTTATGATTGTAGGGTGAATGATCAACATAACAATTTGAGCCCTCTAGCCTCAGTAGTTTTTAAGATCTGAGACGGACGGACAGACGAAGCAGCCAAAAATGTTTTCTTTACAGAAAACTAAAACTACTAATGCTAGAGGTTGATCATCTACCCTCCAATCATCAAACATACCAAATTGCAGGCCCTAGCCTCAGCAGTTTTTATTTTAAGGTTAATTTAGCCATGATCGTGTGTCTGGCACTGCTGTAGGTGCCAACAACACAGGTAACCAGGCTGTGGCTGAGAGTTTCATGGGAAGTGGCTGAGAGTTTCATAGAGCATTATACGCTGCACAGAAAACTCGATTGCGCCAAAGAAACTTCGGCGCATTTTTCACTTGTTTAGTTTCATGGGTTTATAAGTCTGGGTGATGTTAACTTTACTGAAAGACATTTCATTGAAAATGAAATATTAATAAATGAATTCACGTTCATGCATATAACACTAAAGCTTAAACGTATTGGCAATAGAGCCTACACATCAGTATTTGAAAATCTTTCTTCAATTCTCTCTCTCTCTCTCTCTCTCTCTCTCTCTCTGACTGTTACTGCTTCTCCTTCCCTTTCCCTTAGTCTAACATTTTTCATTAATCTATCTCTGAATATTAGTGTTGAAATTTCTGGCCCTTGTCCTTAATTACATGGTATTCTTTGATGGAAATAAAAGGGCGCGCTATTTTCAGACGTTGAAATTATCAAACGGATTGGAGAATTTTGTACGATTCCATATTAATTAGCATATTTTTTCAGGCCGTATGTAGACAGATGGTTTCCGATTCTGAATTGTTGACAGAGAGAGAGAGAGAGAGAGAGAGAGAGAGAGAGAGAGAGAGAGAGAGAGAGAGAGAATATGTGCTTTTTTATTTTGTTCAGAAGTCATCAAGTTTCCGAGATAGGAGCATCTGAGGAAAAATCTGGTAGAGGGTATCCTTAAATTAACAGTGGCAGAGGGTAAGGGATATGGCTAATGTGAGGAGACTTTTCCTGAACACTGAATATATTAATCTATCGAACAGATAAATATGGTTATATTATACATTTTTCTTCTATTTTATTCATCTACAAACCTGTTAGAGTCACCACTGATATATCAATAGTAAGGTTAGTATTCGTAATATTCTGTTACTCTAATTCCATAATAATTTCCTGAAACATTTCTTTATTCTAACGAAGTTTTTCCTTTGAAACTGTTAATTAAGCCATAGGCTCTGGCAAAAATGTTCCTTGTTCTCCAGTTTTTTTTACATCTGTGGCTACGGCCACACTGCAAGCAGGCGAGTGGCGCGGGTTGAGCGGCGTGACCTGCCACTAATTATGAAACTTGATAATCCTTATGTGGGTGACCAAATTGGAGAAGCGGGGCGATTTGCCGCCTTGCTAAATCTCGCCGCTCGTCGAGCAAGAGTTCCAAGCGTCTTCCTTCGGGAGAAATGGGTTCCTTGAAGTTTGTTACAGGTTTATTCAGCCTTTCTTTAAGTTTTCTGGGCAATAAATCGAATGATCAGTCTCATACGCATATTTTCATAAAGCTTGTCATCGTAGATGCGAGACTATTTACATAGGTTAAAAAATTAAACCCATTCCAACCGTTTTTGTTAAAATCATGAATCCAGACTTTTTTTTTTTTTTGGCATTTCATCTAATTTCTCGGAAGTATTTTCAAATAAAAATAATTCTCTTACAAAATTTGATGATAAAATGTCTACAATAATGTTCGATTAACATGTCACGTGCATCTTCCAATGTGACCAAGTAACACCTTGACGCTACCTAAGCGCTCGTCGCTAGACGCTACCTAACCGCTCGCCGCTACCTAACCGCTCGCCGCTACCTAACCGCTTCCCGTTACCTAACTGCTCGCCGCTACCTAACCGTTCGCCGCTACCTAACCGCTCCCCGCTACCTAACCGCTCGCCGCTACCTAACCGCTCCCCGCTACCTAACCGCTCGCCGCTACCTAACCGCTCGCCGCTAACTAACCGCTCGCCGCTTGCAGTTTAGCCGTTACCCTAAAGGTAGTAGTTTCAAAACCTCTTGAGACCTCATATCATTTAGGCACAGAAATTTACGTTACCTTTATCTATTGCAATAACTCCTTTAAAACAAATAAATTACAATGTTTAGTGATGATCTCTTTCTCTCTCTTGCAAATCAGAATAACTTCACCGAAATTCAACCTTTAAAGATTCCAAGTAACACTGGAAAGAGGAATTAATTTCTGACGTTAATTAATTCTTCATTACTCATTTCGGTGACACTCCTTCGTAAAATACTAAATCTATTTTTCCACCCACCAATCATCCTAAAGGATTGATTCTCTTGACGGATAAAAGGAGAAAAATGCAATGAATTGCCTTTTTGGAAGGCAAAAACGCTAACTAAAAAAATCATGAATAACAACGGTAAGCATAAGTTTGTAGGTTGTCCCTCGACTGACCATTTTAATAATTATGACAGAAAACAATGTGAAATGCAAAGGTTTGGAAGAAAGATATGCTTAGCAAGGGAGTCTAAAATAAAGCATTCCTGTAAACATTAAAAATATTAATATAAGAGCATGGTACTATCTCTTTTTAATTCAGTAGAACACGATTGAGAACACTGTTATTATTGCATTCGTTGGTTAGAATACTTTCCTTCAAAGGGAAAGAGTATTCAGTTTTCTGTGCAAAAAGTATTATGAACGAACTACTTATACTGTGCACAGTAATAAATAGAGATAATGAAGAATAGTTTATACCCACTGCAATAAGCCATCTTTAATCATGCCGGAATTCGAGATGTAAATCAGGCAAAGAGAGCGCTCAAGTTTTCTTGCCATGTAAATTTTTAATAAGATCTAAGCGGAGCCGGTGCTCTCCGTCTCTCTCTCTCTCTCTCTCTCTCTCTCTCTCTAAGGTTGATAACTCTGGTATACGAACTAGATGATGACTAAGTGGAAAAGTTATGGTCTCTAATATTCAGGGTTGGAAGGAAGACTAATTATGAGCTGTCGTCCAGGTTCTAGAGAGAGATATAGTTTATAAGAAAAATATAATATATATATATATATATAATATATATATATATATATATATATATATATATATATATATATATATATATATACTGTATATATATATTATATATATATATATATATATATAGCAGCATATATATATATATATATATATATATATATATATATATATAAGAGAATATATATATATATATATATATATATATATATATATATATATATATATATATATATATATATATATATATATATACACAGTCTAATGTATATATATTGAGCCGAGTAAAATATAAAACAAAAATACGAGATAAACTAAATAAGAACAAAATCTTATGTGAATGATTGCTTTCTTACTGACATTTATTATTTCAGAAAAGTAGAGGCTGTTTGAGTTGTTTATTCATGTACTTCAAATGTGAAGCTACGAGTCTTTTTCTGAAAATCTAAAATAATAATAATAATAATTACCACATACAGTTACAGCCCTCTAGCCTCAGTAGTTTTTATTTTATTTAAGGTTAAAGTTAGCCATGATCATCTGGCAACGCTATATGACAGGCCACCACATGGCCGTAGCTGAAAGTTTCATGGGCGGCAGCTCATACAGCATTATACGCTGTACAGAAAACTGGATTGCGCCGAAGAAACTTCTGTGCATTTTTTACTTGTTGAATGTGTGACTGAAAACATATTTTCTTTCATTCTTTGATTTTCGTTCATCACTTTTATCACAGTTATCTCTTTTTATCAGATAGCTTTTAACAGTTAAGGAAAGGCTGGAAAGGTCCAACTTAATCTGAAATCTCTTTGTTTCTTATTGACTAGAATAATATACAAGTAAAAATTAGCTAAAATGTATAGGATGCGTGTGTTCGTTTTTCTCTCTAAGGGAACAGGTTTCATAACATTTACGAACAATACAACAACCAGAAGAGATAATTAAAAGAACACAACAATAGAGATCTAGGTAAACTCATAAAGGTTATGTAATGATTTCGTTATTCGAAAGTTAAATAGAACATTTTGATCATATCACTGAATACATTTAATCTTTTAAACGGTGCTTTCAGTCAAGTATTCAACTTCTAGGAGATATTACTTGAGTAATTTGACTACATTCAGGGAAACTGCAATGAAGTTCGTTATCAGAAATAAAAATAAAATCCTGAACCAGTTTTCCATTTTTTTTTTTTTTTTTTTTTACTCAGCGCAGACATTACTTCTCTGAATATTATTTAAATCCGTTCGCATCAAAAGAGCTAGGCACCCGTGAAATGAAGTGATTATGAAAGCACACAAGTTAGCAGCCATAAGTCTTTTTCATTCTTTAAAACATTTTCTATTATTCTTTTTTCGAAATCAAGGAAGTTTTCTTTAATTTACGTTTACAGTAATTTTAACATATCTATCGGAACATTTTTTAATCATCCTGTAGAATTTTGTCATAAACTAGGTTCTTTTGCATATAACAGTATATCTTATCAAATGGGTTTATTACACAGCAGGTAGAGTGCCATCGGAAAGAGCATCTGTATCCAACTTACTTCATAAGGGGTATGGCAAGGTAAGCTGGCCTTTTGGTGGATTATAGCAAGACCATCATCACTACTCTTTAGACTTTTACAGTCTCAAAACTTAAACTAAGTTATTGTCCTGATCTTGGTTAGCTGTGGCAGTGGAGGTTCCACTTAAAAATAAGTAAATAATCCCATATAAAACTGTGTATATCAATGAAATTATTTTCATCTCTATGTATCTTCTACTGCCACCAAGAAATTACGGATGGAAAAAAAACCATAATCTATGGGGCTGGGCATTTTGGTTCTCGATTGTCTCTGGTCAATCGGATACTACTTTCATTTAGTAAATTTTGCATACAGTGTTTGTTGTATAGTGTTTGTTGGGGATATATACTTGGGATCGTGTAGTCTAGTAGTTACAGTTGACGTACTAAATGCACCAGTGTACCAAAATGGCCAGGCAAAAGATATCAAATACACCAAATGCACTTATTCCACAAAATGTACCAAAGGGTAACCAAAGTCCTCAATGCATGAAATGTTAAAGAAATTACAATTAAAATAAAATATAACCTTTTGACAAATTATACACACTATACAATAAGCGCACAAAAAGATCTTAAAGAGGGAGGACGTACGCAAATTTTAACAAAGTGTGGAGAGAGAGAGAGAGAGAGAGAGAGAGAGAGAGAGAGAGAGAGAGAGAGAGAGAGAGAGAGAGAGAGAGATGAAACATGATCCACAGTCACACAATATCTCCAGATCAAAAAGGTGATAAAGGAATTCAAGAAAGGCATAGTGAATCACTTCAAAAATTGAGAGAGAGAGAGAGAGAGAGAGAGAGAGAGAGAGAGAGAGAGAGAGAGAGAGAGAGAGAGAGAGAGACCCCTGCACTATCACGCCAAATTAAGCAACGAATTCTCACACCAACAATAAATAGGTTGGATCGAAGAACTTGGCAATAAGCGTGCCGTAATGGGACCAATCATCCTCCACTTGAGAGCCCTTCGGCCCAATAAAGCCGCTTCTTATGCATTTTTGATTCCAGGTCATTCGATCAGAAGGTGGGGGATATGGAGAGGAAAAAGAAGAGAGAGAGAGTGGAGGTCTTTCTGCTTTGCAAGGTTTAAAAAAATGAATCCTTTGGACTAAAATAAACATGATCGCAAAGATTGCTTTAGATATTGTATAATATATAAACATGATGCAACTTAGGTATATATATCATATATATATATATATATATATATATATATATATATATATATAAATACTATATATATATATATATATATATATATATATATATATATATATATATATATATATATATACATATATATTATTAAGTTTCAATCTGACCTGTTTATTTTATTCCTTGATCAAGGATCCAATCCTGGGGTCTAACTGGAGAAGAAGCGGCTTACCATGAACTTTATGACTCTGACAGCGATTGCTAGGTCAAGTAGGGACTTATATAGAAAAACAGTAGGGCTGAAGGCCGTATTTCAACAAATAACTGTTGCAGATAAACACTTAGGTTTACTTTAAATGGAATATATTTACAATTAAACACGTCAATCAGAAGAATGGGGAGTGATAGGCAGGTAAATTAATATTCTGCCACGTGGTTAAATATTACAGCAATTGTTCAAACACTGAAGAATCTATGGGTAACCCTCTTGAAGGGAACACTAAAGAATTGATTGCAGTGGAAATGCCGCGGCAAAAAACACAAGACAAGCAGTTGTATCCACAGCTAGCAACATTGTCTGCTACTAGAGAATGCAAACGGCAACGTGAGGAAAAATTATACCGATGTTGGGCGAATCTAGGGTTGCACATATGGTGCCAAGATAACTCGATTCTGTCGTGAGATGCTCAGATTAAAAATTCACATAGAACTAACAAAGTCAGAACTTTATGAGAATTTGCACTTCAGAAAAGAAAATGAAATTCAGTAATAGATTAAAAATATGTGATTGTTGAAATAACCTGAAATCAGGAACGTTACCTTAAAACAGAGTGATGTAGGGCCTCACCGAAAATTCACCAGAAATGGAGGGATGCGTTTAATGGGAATGCACAGGTAAGTGACTGGGGCGCCGAAAAATGGCCAAGGGGGCGACAGCTCAATAAGGAGCAAGCAAGGGGTACATGTGTTGGGTCTGCTGCCGATAGGGTTTCTTAGTGTGAGGCAGGCTGTGCCCTGTGCTTTATGACCTCAGAAATTTATTTCTTGCTCATATCAGAGGGCGCTTGGATTGCCGGCATCTGGGCCTCAGGGGTCAAGAGCTCGTGAGGGCCTTCCAAAATCCTGGGGCACTCAGCAACCCTACATGCCTGTTTGTTTCATGGGGGGACCACCTTTTCTGGCAGGTATGGCAGGCTTCTATTTCATTTGCCTTTATCTGAAAAGAGGTATTGCAAGCAATCACCAGGTCTAAGAAAAATAAAAAGATGTACCAAAAGGGGAAGCATGGAGAAAATTTACGTAGGGGCTGAGGTTCGCACGCCCTTCCTCAGTTAGTTATCAATATGAAAAATGCTACATTTACTTCAAAAGACAGTTTGAGGTTCAGTTTGCTTAATAAAGTTGTCTCACATTACAATAAATATATATAATAATATATATATGGTGTATATATATATATATATATATATATATATATATATATATATATATATATATTATATATATATATATATATATATATATATATATATATATATATATATCCAGATATATAGACGGACGAAACCACACATCACTAGGGCTGCCTATTTTATTTTATAGCCAACGTTTCATATATATATATATATAATTACATAGGCTGCTCTATAGCCAACGCTGTTTACAATTATCTACCGAAGAAAAGGGCTGTGATAAAAAAGAAAAAAATTACTATTATAAGTAGTCTTAGAATACATTTATAACATTACAGTAAGAATGAAATAAATAAAATAAAATACAACCAACCTAGAGGTGAGACAGTATGAACTAAATGGAAAGAAACCACTACAGTAGTTAAGCTAAATACTATTGACCAGCGGATGTATGAGTATTTAAGGATGGTAAAAGTTGTTTTATAAATAACAACTCAAGGGACTGTTAAATCTTGAGGGTTGGCAGTATGACCGATGACACTAAAATCTTTATTCACAGTGTAGGTTTTACATTGTTTTGAATGGTTCCTGATATTGGAGTGCTCTAGTTCAGATTCTGCTACCTATGCGGAAACTAACTCCCGATGTGAATCAATGCGCACCACAAGAAGCCTGCTGGTGGATCCCAATGTAAATCCCTTGTATACATTTAGGAAAGTATATTTATAGATGACACCAGAGAACACACACACACACACACACACACACACACACACACACAGCACACACATATATATATATATATATATATATATATATATATATATATATACATATATATATATATATATATATATATATATGTAATTGCTCATGAAGGTGACCTTTGAAAAGTTCTGTTATTCTGCAGGGTCCATTTTTGACTACACACAGCAGATACGAAAATGCTGAACCATCATACCACAGGAAGTCGCAGACCTCTTTGATGACAGGACACCGGCACAGAAAATGCGGTTTCAGCTTTAAAACGTTCCATCAGCTGAAACGGTTATAAAATCCGGTTTTGAAGAAAGTATTCAAGTAATGTATGTGCGTACGTACTTCGTGACGCCTTGAAGTACAGAGGCGGTCTTGTCGTGCCTTTGACCTCGAATGATGTCACGAAGAGTGTGTTCATTTGTGCATTGCATAATGAATATAATGGGAGGGATCGTTGAGCGAGTGGGCATTTGCGATCCGTTAATTGTATAATTGAGCATGTGAACTGTGAAAATTCACATGGAGACTGTCCTAGAGGATTTTGTGAAGTGAGTATAACTCATAAACATTTTAGACTTTACTTTCAGAACTATGAACACAGACGTTACCCCTGTGGCAGTGAAATTTGTGTTTCGCAATTTTACATTTTTATGGTTTTTAATGACGTTTGTTCTTTCATTATAGTATTTCTTTCTCTCCTTCCTCACGTTCCTCTTCAAGGAAGGGAGTGGTATGACATTTTGAGATGACCTGATTTTATTAATTGACCTGTTTATGATTTAAAGGACAGATGAGTTATTTCCAGTATTTCCTTAAGTAATTGGGTGTATATGATTTTGGAAACTTATTTCCTTAGAAGAACTTTTGATAGTTATGATGAATGACTGGATTTCATTTTCGTAATTTTAAGAAGTTTTTTCGTTGTTATTTTGTCAATAAAGGTTTAGTTTTGTACCAGTATCTTCATTCCAGTAGTCCTTAGAATTTAGTTAGGGAAAGGTATAACTTATGATGTCGGCTCACGTTACACGCTATCACTCAAATATCTCGGAAAAGCGAGATACCAACCTTGTTCAAAAAACAGAGACTTAAATACAGTATAGGCTTCAGAATTGGCCTTTACATATATATATATATATATATATATATATATATATATATATGCTATATATATATATATATATATATATATATATATATGTATATATATATATATATGTATATATATATATATATATATATATATATATATATATATATATATATATATATATATATATATATATATATATATATATATATATATATATGTATATATATATATATATATATATATATATATATATATATATATATATATATATGTATATATATATATATATATATATATATATATATATATATATATATATATATATATATATATATATATCACAGCGTGATTTATATACAATCATGAAGCCACAATGCTTAACATCGAAATTCACGCTACCTCGGTATATCTCCGTTGGAGAATTGTCGCCGAAGGAATTTATATAAGTGATAAATGAATTGGAATCGTGGGGACACGAACCCGCGACGAAAGCCTATTCAGCGACTCCAGTTGACGTAAACCATTGAGCCATCCAGCGACATTTGTAGCTTCATGATAATATATATATATATATATATATATATATATATATATATATATATATATATATATATATATATATATATATATATATATATATATATATATATATATATATATATATATATATATATATATATATATATATATATATATATATATATATATATATATATATATATATATTACTAAAGGACCTCATTCAAACTGGATGGTATCTAATGGAGTATTTATTTAGAAAAGTTACAAGCTTTCTTGGACAAACAGTCCACATTATCAAGTATCCGTACAGTGAACAGATGTGTAGTCCAGCTGTACGGATACTTGATAATGTGGACTGTTTGTCCAAGAAAGCTTGTAACTTTTTCTGAATAAATACTCCATTAGATACCATCCAGTTTGAATGAGGTCCTTTAGTAATTCTACTAATGCACAGAACAATTGTGTATGTGATAAAAGTTAATATATATATATATATATATATATATATATATATATATATATATATATATATATATATATATATATATATATATATATATATATATATATATATATATATATATATATATATATATATATATATATATATATATATATATATATATATATATATATATATATATATATATATATATATATATATATATATATATATATATATATATATATATATATATATATATATATATATATATATATATATATATATATATATATATAATATGCATTATATATATATATGCATAAATATATATATATATATATATATATATAGATATATATATATATATATATATATATATATATATATATATATATATATATATATATATATATATATATATATATATATATATATATATATATATATATATATATATATATACATATATATGAAAATAAGAAGGCCCATAAAACACTATTTAAACGTTGAAACCATATATTTCGGGCACTTGTTTCTGTGCCCCTGTTCACTGGTAGAATATGGACAGGTGGAAAGTTACAATGGTATATATACAAAAACATGAAGGTGTGGCCTTGGGCCTCCGATGTTAAGGAGGTGGCGTTTCTTAAGAAGGAGAGATTGACCAAATTCCTAGTGGTTTTTGGCCTCATTAGCTCCGTTTGGCGATGGATCTGGCGGTCGCGTTTCTTGGGTCATCCTCTTCAAAAGGGGTCCGAGGATTAAGGTGTCAATGGCGTCCAATTTCCAATGTCCTCCTGACAGGTTCATATTGTTGGTTTGATTGATGATAGCAGATTCCAGCATCTTTCTTTTGTACGGACAGCTACTCTTGAAAACCAACTCCGCCCCACTCCAGTTAATGACATGCCCTGTATTTCTAATATGTAAAAATTCCCGAACTCTCCGAAGCGTAACGTACTGATCTTTTGTGCTCTGTTATTCTTTGCGAGAGCGATCTACCTGTCTCGCCTACATAGATGTCATGACAATTACTACACGGTATCTTGTAAACTCCGGCTTCTTCCCTTTTGTTATTTAAGTATACGTTAACGAGCGAACTCCCGACGGATTTGGGATAATGGAAAATGAAAGGATTATTAGAACTGAGTTGCTCGGTGGCCTTTTGGATGTTTTCATCGTATGGAAGCTTTATTTTGTTGTTGAAATCTATTTGTCTGTTGTGAGTGGGACCTCTGTAGTATATTTTATTTGCTTTATTAATAGCCCTCTCGATAATGTGTGGTGGATAGAGCAGTTGCGTTAGGTGTTGGCGGATCGTGTTAAATTTTGATCCAGGTACTCATTTGAACATATCCTAAGTCCTCTGAGGAATAGGTTGCACCCTACCATGATTTTACGGAGACGTCGTGGTAGCTTAAGAAATGAATGTAGGAGACAGCGAAGGTGGGTTTTCTATATACTGTAAATGCATACCTGTTCTGTTTTCATGATCAGAACAGTATATAGAAACCACTTGCTGTCTCCTACATTCATTTTCTTAAGCTACCACGATGCCCCTGTAAAAATCATGGTAGGTGCAAACCTATTCCTCAGAGGACTTAGATATGTCTAAATGAGTACCTGGATCAAGAATTCAACACGATCCGCCAACACCTAAACGCAACTGCTCTGATCCAACACACATTATCGAGAGGCTAATAAAGCAAATAAAATATACTTGGCAGAGTCCACCACAACAGACAAAATAGATTTCAACAACAAAATAAAGTCGCATACGATGAAAACATCCAAAAGGCCACCGAGCAACTCAGTTCTAATAATCCTTTCATCTTCCATTATCCCAAATCCATCGAGTTCGCTCGTTAACGTATACTTAAATAACAAAGGGAAGAAGCCGGAGTTTAAAAGATCGGTAGTAATTGTCATGACATCTATGTAGGCGACAGGTAGATCGCTTCGCAAAGAATAACAGAGCACAAAAGATCAGTACGTTACGCTCGAGAGTTCGGGAATTTTCCTACATATTAGAAATACAGGGCATGTCATTAACTGAGTAGCGGAGTTGGTTTTCGTTATAGCTGTCTGCACAAAAGAAAGATGCTGAACTGCTATCATCAATCAAACCAACAATATGAACCTGTCAGGAGGACGCATTGGAAATCGGACGCCATTGACACCTTAATCCTCGGACCCTTGAAGAGGATGACCTAAGAAACGCGACCGCCAGATCCATCGCCAAACGGAGCTAATGAGGCCAAAACCACGCAGAATTTGGTAATCTCCTCCTTCTTAAGAAACGCCACCTCCAACATCGGAGCGCCCAAGGCCACCTTCATGTTTTATATATACCATTGTAACTTCCACACCTGTCCATATTCTACCAGTGAACATAGCACAGAAACAAGTGCCTAAAATATATGGTTTCAACGTTTAAATAGTGTTTTATGGGCCTTCTTATTTTCATATATTACACTGTAGTATTACAGGAAAGATATTCATATATATATATATATATATATATATATATATATATATATATATATATATATATATATATATATATATATATATATATATATACAAATATATTTAATGTGTGTGTGTATCATATAATTATATATACATTAACTGAGCTGTTTCTCAAAACAACTGGTGGAGTTAAGAAGATATAACTCACTTGTTATGAAAAATTAATTATCTCTGTAAACAATTGTGCATGAACTTACTGATATAGCCTAAATCATTAGTTGCTTCACACACAAAACACAGACATCATCTGTAATACTTCGAACCCTACTGCACACGCTGCGCCATTCACTTCTGTCATGCTCGTACCACTGTGCTTCCAGCATATATTGACCATTCATACAAAATTCCTCTTCCATACCTTCTAATAAAAGATTTGTAGATATTCCTCTTCTCCTTTCTAAAAATTCTTAATTATGAAATTATTTCATTAGCTTATCGTCGTCTTTCATTCCTTCCACAAACCAAATTCATCTCAAAATATTCTGAGGCACCCTTTCCCTTATGTCATCCATTTTACTAATTTTTCTTCATATTTCCACATGTCTCCCCCGTTTCATTTCTTTTTCATTCCACAAATATTAAACGAATATCGATAAGTCTCACCTTTGCCACTGTATTTAAGAACTATATCATATAAACATTATCCAAGTTTGATTTAGAAAGTTTGGTCTTTTTATGCAACAAGCTGAAGTTCGCATATCTCTTAATAGAAATCCACTTTTAGGGAAATGCCTGGAAACTTTCTTGTACTCTCTGGGTGTTTGTTCTCATTAAATCTCATTTTCATCGGTAAAGGGAAGGAGCCTCCCCCTCCTGCCCCCAAAAAAAAAAAAAAACAACTTTCTTGGACAAATCGGCGGTATTTCTTTTCTACTAACGTTAGTTTAATTCTCTTAACATTCTGAATTATATTCATCCACCGCAGGATAAATATTTTAGACAGCATCGTAAAACATTTCTTTTATCTGATATTTTTGGCTTTAACGTAATATGATTTTGTCTTTTAATCTATTTATTTTTGTTTCATGCTATCATTAGGAAAACATTCCAATCCATCAGAAATGGAAGTTATCACATATAAACCTTCAGGTCAGAGCTCTAAATCTTTCAACATGGTTTACACGACGAGAGACTTCATGACCATTTCTCTGCACTTGTGAATTGTGGAGGATAACTGTCGATATTATCCTTTTCAGTTTTTGTGCCAAGCGTTGATACTTGCTTAATCCTTTATGAGGAAAACCGTTACGATTGCCACAAACTATTTCATTTGGAATTATTATTTTGTTCTATGGAGTATGACTAATGTTCGAATTTATGCGTATATGATACGAGCTGTAAATGTAAATATCCCTGTATTCCACAATCGTCTTCCCTTCATGTAATAACGACTAAGATATTAACTTCACTAGGTACAGTACATTTACTACTTGATGAAACTGATTTTAAAATTATCTCACATGCTAGCATAATCTCTAACTGCACAAAAACTAATGTCCGTAACCAAAAAACACGTTTCACTTAGATCCGAAACGCTTTCAGTATGGTGCCAAATCGTAAGTACTATGATTCTTGAAGACGGACATTTACCAGCTAAACTATGATTTCATCTAATATACCCCTTCCTAGCATTAGAAACTCTCAACAGATACGGAACATTTCAGTGTTCCCAAACGTTTATGTTAAATTGTCTTCTCAAGCCAGATTGTGGTTTTGTTTCAATTATTCAATTTTAGCTCTTTGAAAGTTTTTTTTTTTAGAAAAACTTACTTTAAAATTATGTTGACTACTATTTTGACATTTTTCAACCTGGGTCTTTTGGTCTTTATTATATTATGAAGATAAATTATACAGCAAAGTGTAATACTCATTGTGAGATTTTCGAGATGAAAAGAGAGTCGACCGTAAAATTCAGAGCTTTAGATGAAAACATTTCTGGTTTCAGGCCTTGAATAAAAATATTTTTATTGAAAACTTGTGTCTGGCCGCAAGCTTGTTCTATTCCTGCCTGCTTTATATGAATATACTAAACTTATGAATATGTTAAACGTTTTTATATATGAGCAATTTATTAAAGGTCATTCATCTCTTTCAATCTTTTCTTGAATGAAGGTGACATGGGGAATGAGGTAAATTACCGATCGGGGGGTTACCCATATCATTGTAACTCCAGTATTTTGTAGTTCAAAGTTAATAGGAAGATAAAAAAAATCTGAAACTCTAATATGCTTTTCATTAGCAAACATTACCTGGCAATCAATATTACTTTTTCATTAGAATTCATGTTTTCACTAGGAATCGGATGAACAACAAACAAAATCATGATGGCATTACAAATCTGACATTATAAATAGATATTATTTCTCGGTTTCTTTGAGGTATGCTGAAACATTATTAGAGCTATCTCAAATGAGGGACATTAGTTACTCATTTCCTTATTTATTTGTCAAAAAGGTTCATTAACCAAAGTTTTCAATGCTCTTCTAATTACGTATAAAATTCCTAAAATATATATATATATATATATATATATATATATATATATATATATATATATATATATATGTATATATATAGGTTCAGCTTTTTAGCATCCACTTGAATATACTTTTCTAAACTCGTTTTCTCATGCATACACTTCTTTTACATGACATCACATTACACAGCGATAGCATAAAAAGCAACATTGAATTTATAGCTAACTCTTACACACAACGTTTTCTGCCATGCATTTCCTCTTATCTCTGCACTAGAATATTTATACCTCATATTTTCCCGATTCTCTTACCAAAGAAATGCAACTACTGAAAAAGGAGAATGGGAGCCAACAGCGCTTGGGTAAAAGATACAATCAACATTGCTTGGGCGAAATATGTATTAGTTCTTAGCTCTATCCGAGGAGTATGTAAATATAGATTTGGGGCTGATTTTTCAGGGTCCTCCAATCTGTGTCATTATCGATGCTTTTTTTTTTTTGGTGAATATCATATTATATTATAGATAAGATTCATGTTTGATCATCATCACTTTATTTGTCGTCATAATCATTAAATATCCCACTTTTATGTACTAATTGACACAGACACCATAAAAAAGCTGCAGAATCCAGCGTTATAAAAAGATTGTACACCTGAAACTATCATAGAACAACTGTAATATAAAAAAAAAGACGCAATATATTGACCAAACAAAGACTACTAAAGAGGAGTGCTTTTTTTAAAAACAGACAAAACCAAACCCATGCATCCCTTTCACGCTTGAAAGGGTACCTTATTGGGGCTTCCTAAGTGTTTGTTTTCTCGTGACACTGCCTCCAAGAAACGCTTATTGGATTTCCTTACAATTATGCTTTTTTCTGCTCATATATGACCAACATTCACCGACAAAACCAGGATACATGCAAAAGCTTACCCTTTAAAGAGACATCACATTCTCTTACATTAAGTGATTCTACAGTACCGTAGTAGTGCTTTTGGACTTTCAAACGACGAAATAAAAGATTTGCTATTATAAACATGGGTATAAGAATAATCGGTTGTTTCAACAGAGCTACGAATCGAACTAAGCTTTCAGCAAAGGTAAATTATATGAGAATTCGACGAAAACCTTGATTTTTCTCTTATTTACCATACTAATTTTCTCATGAATTTATGAGCTTTTAAATAAAATATCAATTATTCCATGTAAATTTTCCCAAAATCTTGCAATATGTCATCTATTTGGAGATGAGTTTTAAATCTAATATTAAGGAATCTATAAGAGCGCTACCATTTTTCTTCATGTGCAAGTAAACTGGATTGTTTCATTTCACCATCAGTGGGTTTCAGCAATATCGCTGCATGCTCTCATATGTTTTAGAGCGATAATTAATTGAAAACAGGGAATAATTAGAATTTATCTTTGAACAGAGGAAAATTATGAGTGTAATTCGAAGGTAACAGAGAAGTAATTTACTAATCTAATGCAGGAGAAAGCAACATGAGAGAGAAGAGAGAGAGAGAGAGAGAGAGAGAGAGAGAGAGAGAGAGAGAGAAATGTGCGTGTAAAAGCACCTTGAAAGATACTTCTAAGGAATTGACCTTAGAGCGTCTGTTATCAGAGACCACCATCTCAAAGCTAGAGGCCTAATATGTGGGAAACAGTAACATGGAGAGAGAGAGAGAGAGAGAGAGAGAGAGAGAGAGAGAGAGAGAGAGAGAGAGAGAGAGAGAGATATTTATGAGTATTGATATAAGGAATTCAATCCTAAACATAGCAGAGTAGACCTTTTGACCCACCAGTGGCATAAAGACTAAAATTTACTTGAGAAAGAAAGAGCGATATAACGTATGAATAGCAATCACATTTTGCTCAGAACATACAAATACTTCTTAAATTGTTCATTGTTGTTACATCAACTGGTTTCTTTACAAGCTTTACGGCAATACACTGTTCTTTGTTGTAGGCCCTTTAGAGCAACGGTTGCTCCAAACGCCTCGTGATAAACTTAGGAGATCAGATCTCTCTCTCTCTCTCACTCTCTCTCTCTCTCTCTCATAAAAACCTATTAAAAATGACTGAGTACTCCTTCATTTATATGGAATCAGTTGACTGATATCTATCTATCTATCTATCTATCTATCTATCTATATATATATATATATATATATATATATATATATATATATATATATGTATGTATATATATGTATGTATATATATATATATATATATATATATATATATATATATATATATATATATATATATATATATATATATATATATATATGTATATATATGTATATATATATATATATATATATATATATATATATATATATATATATATATATATATATATATATATATATATATATATATATATATATGTATATGTGTATATATATATATATATATATATATATATATATATATATATATATATATATATATATGTATATATATATATATATATATATGAGATATTATCTCTCTCTCTATATATATATATATATATATATATATATATATATATAAAAGTGAATGTTTCTATGTTTGTCAAAAGAGATATCCGAACCGCTTGACAGACCCGGACAAAATTTGGCACGCTGCCCCTATGTGACCCCAGGCAGGTTATAAATCAAAATCAAACCCCTACTCCCGTTACAGATATCAAACACAGATAAACTGAATGAAATTTGGCTGTAAATTGAACGCACTGTAATTAAGAACTCTAAACTTTTTTTTTTAAGTACAAAACATTTTTTAAAGTTCTTTATTATTATTTTAATTTTTTATCTCAGTTTCACACCTGTGGAATATAATTCCATATCTAAATACTAGACTTTAACTTTCTGCTGGAGGAGATTTTTGAAGGTCATGGCATACACAGGCTATCAAATAATATTATGATCACAACTTTCACTTTGTAGTTGAATATCCCTTTCAGTTCACAGAATAGCAAAATACTTATATAATGATACAGAGAAAATATCGTAATACATTTGTTTTCACTCAAGGATCGAACGACTACGGATTATTTTTTTAAGAAAAATTAACACAATAATTCTTGATAAATTTAGTTTATAATTTCAAATGCTTATATCATGTTCTAGTTTTAAGTTTAAGCTGCAGATACCACTTCATCCTTTGTAATCAAATCTGTGCAAAAGAAGATAAAGCAGATAAAGCAAATCATATGACAATTAATGAGATTAGAATGGGAAAAACCAACAGGATTAGAAACAAGAAAAACTTAATATATATATATATATATATATATATATATATATATATATATATATATATATATATATATATATATATATATATATATATATATATGCAATAAATGGAAGAAGGGAAAGCCACTGAAGTAAAATATAACAAAAATGAAAGTTAAGAAAAATTGAGACATACAGAAAATCAGGTTGATAAAAGACAGAAAATGGTTTACGAGAACAAAATGAAAAACTGAATCGAAGGGATGAGATGTTAAGGATAATCCCATCTTATGAATCATTTTCAAGTAATTATGATATAGTTATCCCCCATGAAATTTCTCTGCAACAAAAAAATAAAAACACCATTTCATATCTTAATGTCATAACTGGCATTTGAGCCTGAAGACCCTATTCGCTCCAGTTTATTAAGCTCTCTCTCTCTCTCTCTCTCTCTCTCTCTCTCTCCTTCTGTCTGCCTGTCTCACTCTCATTCGTAAACGATCCTACTGAATAATGACAGAGCATGCAAGGTGCCTCTAGATTTATCCGGCCTCCGGTTATTTACAGATGTAGTATCTGGCAGTTCAAGAAGTACAATAACTTGTGCATCATGTTACAATCGACTAAACACAAAACAGATGATTACCTGACTGTCTATCATGCGCCTACAGGAGAGGATGCGAATTGATAGTGCAGTAATTAA
Organism: Macrobrachium rosenbergii; assembly: GCF_040412425.1. Taxonomy (NCBI): domain Eukaryota; kingdom Metazoa; phylum Arthropoda; class Malacostraca; order Decapoda; family Palaemonidae; genus Macrobrachium; species Macrobrachium rosenbergii. The sequence goes on from NC_089795.1 coordinate 23,657,126, forward strand.
ATTTTAGTTTTCTGTAAAAGATAGCTATAACAATGGCTTTGTCTGTCCGTCCGCCCTCAGATTTTAAAAACTACTAAAGCTAGAGGGCTGCAAGTTAGTATGTTGATCATCCACCCTCCAATTATCCAACATACCAAATTACAGCCCTCCAGCCTTAGTAGGTTTGATTTTATTTAAGGTTAAAGTTAGCCTTAATCGTACGTCTGGCAACCGCTATAGGTACCAACAACACAGGCCACCACCGGGCCGTGGCTGAAAGTTTCATCGGCCTTGACTGAAAATTTCATACAGCATTATACGCTATACAGAAAACTCGATTGGGCCGAAGAAACTTCGTCGCAATTTTTACTTTTTTTTTAACAATAAAAATTTATTTAACGTTTTTATTTTTTAATTTGTTACCTTAATTTCGCATCTGTCGTAATCTTTCCAAATCCAATTACTGAGGTCGTTATCTCTCTGCCAGAGGAGATTGATGAAAGACGCGTTGTGTACAGGCTAATATAATAATCATAATTATAATTAAAATTTACATTTTGTACTTGAATATCAAAATATGTCATCAGCGTTATACAGCAGCTCTCAGTACACGGAATGACTAAGTACTATGACAGAGGTGGATGTTTTTATAAAACTTATTCTCATCCAAGGATCGAACAATTAGGAATTTTTCACGTAAAATGAGCACAACGTTCCTGAATTAGAGCAGTTTATGATTTCAGATGCTTCCATTTTTTTTTTTATAGTTTTCACATAAACAGCAGAAAACTCTTCGCTATCTGTAATAAAATCGGTGCTAAAGTAGATATAACGGATATACCAAATTATAAGACAATCAGTAAGTTTAGAATGGGTAAACTACCAACATTAATAAAAACAAGTAAAAAATGCGCCGAAGTTTCTTCAGCGCAATCGAGTTTTCTGTACAGCCTATAATCAGGGCCACCGAAAACAGAACTATCTTTCGGTGGTCTCGGTATAATGCTGTATGAACCGCGGCCCGTGAATCTTTAAGCACGGGCCGGTGGTGGCCTGTCTTATATAGTTGCCAGATGCATGATTATGGCTAACTTTAACCTTAAATAAAACAAAAACTACTGAGGCTAGAGGGCTACAATTTGGTATGTTTGATGAGTGGAGGGTGGATGATCAACATCCCAATTTGCAGCCCTCTAGCCTCAGCAGTTTTTAAGATCTGAGGGCGGACTGAAAAAGAGCGGACAGAAAAAAGTGCGGGCGGACAGACAAAGGCGACACAATAGTTTTCTTTTAAGAAAACTAACAAGTAAATCTATGAAATAAAATGTCAAATAAATGAAAGGGGGGAATGGCATAGATGCCACATAAATAAAATTTTTAAAAATGAGAACTTAAAAAATTAATAAATACAAACAATAATTAGAATAATAATTAAAAGACACAAAAAGGAAAATATGTTACAAATAACTGAAGCACAGTTTGCGAGAACGGGACGAAAAATTCGGTGTAATGGATGAGATTTTAGGGAAATTCACATTTCATGAATCATTTTCAAGAAATTGTAATATACTTAACTCAACTTGCTTTCTCTGCAGCGAAAAAATCCGTTAGCTGTCGACAAAGACATCATTCTCTCTCTCTCTCTCTCTCTCTCTCTCTCTCTCTCTCTCTCTCTCTCTCTCATCAAATTTATCAAGAAAACTAATCGACTGGGATTCATTTGCCATCTGTAGTTACAATAGATACCAAAAACTATCAGGATATCGATTTCATTTTGCAGAAATCTGTGGTTCGTATGGATGTGTTTTACGTGCCAGTTCAGTTTTGTAAATACATTTTCATTCTAAAAAAGTTAAGTATATCTTAGTTTAACCAGACCACTGAGCTGATTGACAGCTCTACTAGGGCTGGCCCGAAGGATTAGATTTATTTTACGTGGCTAAGAACCAACTGGTTACCTAGCAACGGGACCTACAGCTTATTGTGCAATCCGAACCACATTATGACGAGAAATGAATTTCTATCACCAGAAATAAATTCCTCACGTTTTCATTCGTTCTTATCGTTCTAAAGATGTATTTTCACGAGATACCTTACGATTATTTATGTCAATTAAATATAACCGTAGATTTAATCTTAAATGTAATCTTAAGGCGCCTCTTCTCATTTACTGACCCACGTGAACTGCCTGTCATCCAGTTCGTCTTCGGTCCTTGAAAATTACTAAAAAACAAGTAAAAAATGCGCCGAAGTTACTTCCGCGCAGTCGAGTTTTCTGCTGGCGTATAATGCCGGGCGAAACTCTCAGCCGCGGCCCGACACACTTCTCAATATGGGCTGCAGTGGTGTACGTGTTGTTGGCATCTATAGCGGTGCCAGACGCACGATCATGGCTAACTTTTACCTTAAATAAAAAAAAAACTACAGAGGCTAGAGGGCTATAATTTGGTATTTTTGATGACTGGAGGATGGATGATGAACATATCAATTTGCAGCTCTCTAGCCTCAGTAGTTTTCAAGATCTGAGGGCGGACAGAAAAAGTGGGGACGGACAGAAAAATAGCCGACTCAGTAGTTTTCTTTTACAGACTACTATAAAAGCCTTCTAGCGTTGATGTTATTAAGACTATTAAGTTTTTCATTAGCATGTTCGTTATTTCATTTATCCTAGTCTTGCAGTTACCTCCCGTCAAATCAGTTCCCCTAATATAAAGCTTGAAACATTAAGATAAGAATTGCTTTGTTTATTTTCATAATCATTCACAGAATGTATAAGTAATAAATGAATACATACATATTCCTTCAGACACCACCATCTTCATGCTCCTAGCTTCCAGTGCGAACTGATTTTTTTTTTATAAATAGAGTAAAAGCGTCTGAGGGTTTTCGAAAGAGGCACACACGCGCTACGGATTTTGCACTCCATACTTAATACAACTGTAAAGTATTGAAGGTGATTTTTCAGGGTTACTGCAGTCTACCAATAACTCGCCGATATTTGTCATTCTCGATGAGAATGTAGTAACCCTGAAAAGTCAGTGATCAAAAAGACAGAGAAAACTCTATATAAATCGAATGCAGTAGATGTAGATGTCACCTACAATATTACATGCTGGAAAGAGGGTCTATTTTGCCCTACTTTCCAGCTTACTGTTTAAGGTTTAGGAATATATATCATTCTCAAAATAGAGCATTATTTCTAACGAGCTCTGGAAACCAGCGCTGCTGTCTCCCCTACCCTCCCGTTCCCCTACCTACCCCGCCCCCATCTGGGCGGACAAACAGGTTTGCAGAAGGAGGGTGGATGTCTCCCCTACCATCCCTACCAACCCCGCCCCACCCGGGGCGGACAAACCGGTTTGCAGGTGGTGGGTGGCTGTGTCATGTCTCTCCTTCTGTCAACCGGGGAAGGACAAACAAGATCCACTCGGATTTTATTATTATAGATTTTAAAACATGAAGGAAGACATGTTCTTCTTTGCAGAAGTTATTCATATTCAGACGCATAAATGAGTTTTCTTTTGTCATGAATGATACAAAAATAGAAGGCCGTGTCATGTCTTTTATTCCTCACACTGCATTACTACCTTAAAAAATTCACCTTTCATTTTATCAATGTATCTTTTTTGTTTTTATAATGACTGATCTCTTCTTTCTGTATGTCACGTTACCTTCTGTAACTTCATTCAAATGAACACCATATTCTTTGGAAGCTTAAGTTTTGAGTCAAAAGCCTCTATAGGCTTGTTCTAATGAATAGGGTTTATCCTCTGAATAATAATAATAATAATAATAATAATAATAATACACAATACAATAATAATAATAATAATAATAAATTGCACCCATAATCATAGGAACACTAGGCACAATGCCAAGATCCCCGAAAAGGAATCTGGAAAAACTAGATGCCGAAGTAGCTCCAGTACTCATGCAGATGAGTGTGCTACTAGAAACAGCGCACACAGTGAGAAAAGTGATGGACTCCTAAGGAGGCAGGATGCAACCAGAACCCCCACATTGTAAAAATCCACCCAGTCGAATAGGGATGACTGTGATAGATAAAAGAATACATACACACACACACACATATATATATATATATATATATATATATATATATATATATATATATATATATATATATATATATATATATATATATATATATATATAATAATAATAATAATAATACCCAGATTCATAGAACATTAGGCAGGTCTCCAAGATCCCTGAAAAGCAATCTGAAAAACTAATGCCGAAGTAGCTACAGGACTCATACAAAAGAGTGTGCTACTAGAAACAGCGCACATAGTGAGAAAAGTGATGGACTTCTAAGGAGGCAGGATGCAACCCGGAACCCCACCCTATAAAAGCCACCCAGTCGAATAGGATGACTGTGATAGACAAAAAAAATAAAAAAAAATAAAATAAATAAATAAAAATAAAAAATATAATAATACTAATAATTCGCCAAAAAAGTAACGGCCAGTGATACTATAATATTTAACCAGTAACGTAAAATAAGCTATTTATCTGTTAAAAACGGAAGGATGATGTTGAGAGAAAAATTTTCTCTGTTGTATCCAATAAGAATCTGCATGTCCTTCCGTATGGTTTGGCTGTCAGAAACACAGACAGCCCGTCTGCTGAAGTCATGGCGGTTGTTGTTGTGTTACGAATGGCCTTATCATCTCTGGCACCGTGAAGTATATCACATTTCACGATGTAGTCCCCTTCCTTATTTTTCCTTTATCTATCCCGGCGGCACTTATGGCTGGTCTGGAATCACCGCGAATTTAGGACATGACGCCATTTATTTTTGACAAATTGCAAAAGACACCGGGGAAAGGAAACTCGGGAGCAGTGTTCCTCTGCCTTTCGCCATATTGGAAGCGTGTGCCATTCTTGTTTTTCCTTGGTGCCTTGCCTCGCGTTCGTTTACCAAATTATCAAACTGTAAAAAATGGTTACTATCGACTATAATAATAATAATAATATTAACTTCCTAAATAAATACTTAGAAGGTTAGCTGCAGCAATGTCTTCCGCTTTTGCCTTAGAAAAGTTATTTTAAAAAGGTGAACTACAATCACCTTGGTTCTAAGCACAATATCTTTGACTATACCGAAGACCAGAAAAAGAGAAAAAATAAATAAAAAAATGCCATCAGTGATCTTAGTAGAATTATTTAAACGTTCCTCACATTCGTAATTTTCACGTAATCAATTAAGTTTTTTTATAACGTTAATACCAGGGATATTGATTTAATTGCTATCCCCCATGCTGCATGTAATTTCACCCTAATTATTCATTGCTCACCCCTTAAAAGGCTTTTGTAGTACGAATTGTTAAACACATTAACCACATTATTGATTATTACTTATTTTATTGTTTACTGATTTGGGAAGAATGTGGCCTCCCTTTTTGTTTTCTTTTCTGATTAATTTCTCCATCAATTATTCCATAACTCAAAAATTTAACTTTTCAGGTTTTTTTTTATGGCAAAATGACCTCAAAAGAGGTGAATATTATTTTTTAACTAAGAATTAAAAAAAAAAAAAAATCAGTCGTAAGATAGCAGTGAAGCGGGAACGCATTTTTTTTTTTTTATTTCAGTGTGAATCTTAAACAATATACTTATGAAATCGTGAAGTTCAGCGTCTTCTGGTGGTTGTGTATTCCAAAACGTGTGTGTGTGTGTAATTTTCAGAATATTCAGTTAGAAGCGTCTTTTACCTCTTAGATCGTTCTTTAAGTATGTGTATTATTTTCACCAGAAAAATTGGGTAAAGTTACCAGTTTCAGTACTAGTAATTAGCTCTTCCAAATTTATATTTCCTCGTGGAAGATCAGTACACATCTATAGAAGAGATGAAATGTGAGTCCTTTGAGAAAGAGAGTGAAAGGTCGAGGAAGTCTGTTTCCAGTTCTCTTCATTATTTTTTTCGAAAATAAAACCATCTAAAACATTTAAGTTTTAGATATCTTAGATATGTATGTATTGGAAAATTCGATTGTTGTTTAAAAACACGTGAAAAGTTTTAACCAAGTACATGTATATTAAAAAGGCGAAAGACATTGGACCCTATTGAATGATCTCCCCCTTAAGCCTGTAAAATAATAACTATAGCAATAGTAAAATCAGTATTTTATTCAGAACTTTGTTAATTTTAGAGAGCCAATCAATTGTAATTAATTAAAATACTAATCAGGTATAAATGAAATAAGGAACTATTTGCCATTCTAATTTTCTCCGTTGTTAGGTTTTAAACACTAAAATGCAAATTACAATTCTTTAGTTTAGAATAATCAAGTAAAAAGTATTTTAATCTAGAGAATTCCAAGAAATTCGTAATTGCTCTGCTTGATGAGGAAAAAATAATTTATTTTAAGTTTTAATTTTTTCTTCGTTCAGAGTATTAAGAAACCTTAAATTATTAGCAGAAGTGAAAAATAAACAAAATTTTATGACTAAGGTTTCCAGCAGATAATCAAGAAGGCCGAGTCGCTATCACCAGATATCACTTCTTACCTATTATTATATTCATCTGATGCATCAGCAATATTACAAAGATGATAAAAGTACCTCCATTCACTAAAAGCTTTTCTAACAAAAGTCTCCTCTTTTCAAAGCCTTACACATAATTCTCTGGTTGGAAATGGCTGCGTTGTCGGCAGAGCAAAAGTCTAGCTCCGTTTTACTTTATAAAAACAATCTGTGTCATTTATCACCAGCTGCTCAGTCTCCCATCTTCTTTAAGTCAACTTCATCCATTTACGTTTTTTTTATTAGGCCTTTATCCTATCTTTGATATTAATTAAGCCGGCAATTAGAGCGAAACTTAATTAAGTTGCTGATGACTTCAACTGGGAAATTAATTTTAAGTAAGCGAACTGAGTAATGGATCCCAGTCAGAATTTCATATAGTGAGAGAGAGAGAGAGAGAGAGAGAGAGAGAGAGAGAGAGAGAGAGAGAGAGAGAGTATTATTATGTTACAAAAATCATCTGATTTACGAATATAACATTCAAATTTCTTAACGAATCCCTTTATCTTTACTTTGTTGATACCAGTGATAGACAAGAGTACCAGTGGTATCTCCACTTGGAGATCCTTGCCTTAAACTAGTAATAATCTTTCGTACTTATTTGTCAAAATTTATTTGTTTAATTTAAAACGGAAGACATCGTATACATTGTAACTTAAAAAAATATATTCTGCATTAATCAAGAAATCTAGTAAACAATACCTGAATAAGCGATTCTACCATAAATATAAATAAAAATGTTATGCCCCCATTTATGAGTGTGCCTGATATTAGTACAGCATGATATATAAATAATTTAGTTGCTTGATCTTTTTGTGTAGCTTACATAAAATTTCAGCTTTATACAGGTACTCTGTCTATAACATTCGTTGCGCTATTTTTGTATCAAAGCAATACGAGATTTAAGAGAAGCTTTTCAGAAATCTATACAGATTTTTTCCTACAGAATCAGAGATTGACAAGTATGTCAAAGGATTCATTAATGTTTGGTAACACATCAAAGAGAGAACGAAATATTTGATCAAAATGCCTCCCACGAATGCTTCAGAAGAGTCAGCTGGAGAAACCATTCTGTTTCCTGAAATAATGCTTCACTTGAATTATAGGCCTGTCAGAACAAATGAAACAGCCCAGTCTGAAACAGATGTCAGGTCCAGCTGACGAACTTTGCGCTTTTTGCTTCGGTGCAAGTCGCTTAGATTGCTTCATTCTGTGGTTGTTTAGTTCGCTTACGTCTGCGATTTCTTCTTTATCGCGTTGTTCTGTCTGGGTAGTGTGTATTTTATTAAACTGGTGGCGAGGATGTGTACCTTTAAGAAATGGGATATAATTATTAACGGACAGATAGATAGGTAGATAGATAGACGGATATAGATTGTAATTGCATACGCACATAAAATGATCAAATGATAATATCTTTGTGTATACATATATATATATATATATATATATATATATATATATATATATATATATATATATATATATATATATATATATATATATATATACATACTATATAAATTTTTTTTATGATTTTATATATAAATAACTTAGACATCATTGATTCCTTTTACTTTCGTCATTCCTTTGTGCTAGATAATAACAGTACCTGTATTATTTCTCGTCCTTTTCTTCTAACGACACCCTAAGACCTGTACCTCCGGTAACATGGCTGCGCTTTAGTTTTATTTTTGCTCTTCGTCTGTTTATCTGGCTCTTTCTTTGAGCCTGCTTAATATCCAAACTGCTTACAAAGTTATGCATAGAATTTTATGTAAATTTTATCAAAAGTTCTGCCTAGTACTGACAGCTATGACCATATTTTTGGAGAAGTATATTCACGTTTAAGAAACAGTAAATGTGCGCACATTTACTGTAGGACTAGGTATTCATATTTAATCAGGACTTCTCCAAAGACCATCTAAGTCAGTGGTTTTCAAATTTTTTTGGTATCGTTACCCCCGACAGTGGTGTGATAGATCACAATTACCCCTACCCCATTCTCCTTCAGTTATGTGAAGTTATATTATATAAAGGAAAGAAAAATATTTAAATGCTTAATTTCTAATGCATTTGATATGCCAGAAATTATGTTACTTAAGAAATAAAGAATTTAGATTTTATACATTATTTCTTTGACAAAAAAAATTAAATAAAATTAAAGCATTGTTACTTTTAGAAAGTGCCTCGTTACCCCTCAGAAACGGCTTCATTACTCCCACAGGGGTAATTACCCCCAGTTTGAGGACCGACCTAAGTGCTTGTTCTGTTTCCTCTTAAAATGTAAGATTTGGCATCGTTCTCGACACTCAACCTATCCTGGTTGATATAAGATATGCGATTTTTAAGGATTAACGTCGGCAAAATATGTATTCTCTCCAAGCTGCTTATTTGTCCTTATGGCGATACACTTGTTTCTCGTAATTTTATCCTTTTTGTGAAAAAAAAATTGCCCAAATATTGCAGTCAGTTACACATTTCTTGGCTTGGGCCAGGAATTGAAATAAGGCGCAGTATAAAAACATTAATTATATAGATTAACCATTCACAATATAAGTCCATCTGCTTTATATCTACTTGATAGAAACTAATGATTTATAGGCTACAGTGAGCATAATTTTGTCAAATCAAAGATGCTTCGTGAAAAAAATGAGCTAAGGCAGGTGTTTAACTTAAAAAAAAGTGTAGAGACCTGTAGTGTATTTCAACGGATAATTAGTAGAATCAGTCGAATTGTTTATGTACAATCAAGGCATTGCTGGTGTACATGGTTAAATCATAACATACAGTAGAAAATGCATATTCACTACCACCATTGCTTGATATAGGAATATCTTCCTTTATATTATATTTGAAATGAACCCTTAACATTTTTATTCTTATTTTGTTCGTAAATCCTTAGATGTCTCAGTAATTGCCTGTCTATCTGTATGTCTTAACCGTGGATGAAGCCTTACAAGATTATACTGTCTTCCCATTTCAAGCCGCTATATAATCAACAGCTTAATTCCTTCCTAGAACTTTTATTAGTTTTCTGAAAAGAAAACTATTACGCCGGCTTTGTCTGCCCGTCCGCACTTTTTTTCTGTCCGCACTTTTTCTGTCCGCCCTCAGATCTTAAAAACTACTGAGGTTAGAGGGCTGCGAATTGGTATGTTGATCATGCACCCTCCAATCATCAAACATACCAAATTGCAGCCCTCTAGCCTCAGTAGTTTTTATTTTATCTAATGTTAAAATTAACCATAATCGTGCCTCTGGCACCTACATAGACCAGGCCACCACCGGGCCGTGGTTAAAGTTTCGTGACCCGCGGCTCATACAGCATTACACCAAGACTTCCGAAAGAGAAATCTGTTTTCGGTGGTCTTAATTATACTCAGTAACGGCTATACAGAAAAGTCGATTGCGCCGAAGAAATTTCGACGCATATTTTACTTGTTTTTCTACTAATCCCGAAACAATTTTATAACAGCTTCCTTTCTCTTCTAATCTCATAACGTAGTCATGATCGTTTGTTTAGGTGCCATTCTCTCCCTCAAAGGGGCCATCAGGAGGCATCAACTGAATGTCGAAAAGTTGGGTAGTAGCTTGTTGACTCTCTAGCAGTGTTCTGAAGTGATCCATCATCCTTGAAGGCGTAAATGCTTCCAGTCACTACTGCCTAAAGTGAGAGAGAAGTCTGTAAGCTCCTTGAACCGTTGAGAGCGTGGAAGTACGTCCATTTTTAGTCTTCTGTAAAAAGACTATTGAGATGGCCTTGTCTGTCCGTCCGCACTTTTCTGTCCGCCCTCAGATCTTAACAACCACAGAGGCTAGAGGGCTGCAAATTGTTATGTTGATCATTCACCCTCCAATCATCAAACATACCAAATTACAGCCCTCTGACCTCGGTGGTTTTTATTTTATTTAAGGTTAAATTGAGCCATGATCGTGCTTCTGGCACCGCTATGGGTGCCAACAACCCAAGCCACCACCGGGCGTGACTGAAAGTTTCATGAGTCCCGGCTGAGATTTCATGGGCCATGGCTAAGAGGTTCATACAGCACTATACGCTGTAAGAAAACTGCTTGGTGCTGAAGAAACTTAGAGCCTTTTACTGTTTACCTTCGGGGAGGAAATACTGACTAAAGTTCTTCTGATTAGTGGCCAGTAATAGTAACATGGTATTTGCAAAGTCACACTTTGGATAGAGTGCACAGAAAAAAGTCACATTAATTTTGGTGGCTGTACAAAGGACAGGGGAAAATCCACAATATTTCTTGGCTTTTATATTTACGTCTCAGCCTAGGTTTATACGGAAATCCCCAACGGACTTATACTAAACACGCTCAGTTGTGGATACATAATTGGTTAGGAATCTTGGGATCAAACATCTGAGGAAAAGATTATTGTGACTCTTTTTCCAGACTTTTCCTGTGACTTTTTGTGACTTTTTCCTGCGACTTTTTACCTGTTGGGATTGAAAATGGACTACTAAATCCTAAAAGCAGCCCAGTTTGGTTTTGATTTTCATACATTTCATTAATTTTTATATGCAAGAAGTATGTATGTCTTCAGAGCTAATGTTTTTTTTTAAGTGTCATTAATTATTTTGTTGATCTTGTTAAGATTAATAAAAAATATCCTTTTCATTCCTTCGATGGATTCGTTGTTTGACTTCCTTGCCATACTAAATCTATTTCAAACTACTTATGAACAGGTCCATTAACAATTTAGTAAAACGGGTAGAAACAATGTTTGCCCTGTAAAACTGTGAGACGCTGTACTCTTGTACTACTACTGCTACTAATATTTTTTTTTACCTCGTGAAAAGTTATACTAAAGTGGAGTACAATTAGTACTTCTGCTTCTGATGTTATTTTCACTTTGCCCTTGCTTCTGGCTCTGAAAGGTTAAATCAAAGTTGTTATATCACACACACACAAAAAAAAAAAAATCCTAGAACAGCCAAATAACGGTTATCATGACCTCTTTTTCGTACATCAGCGTCTTTCCGTGAGGGAAAATTTACGATGCTTCGCGTTGGTATTGAAGTGCTATTTTGAAAAAAAAAAAAATTAAGAGGATGTCTTTCTGAAACTCTAGGGAAGGAAGCCAATAAAGTGACCCTTAGTTTTATACTGTTTTAAGTTTTATTATTATTTTCTTTATACTACTGCAGTTTTTCCTTCATAAAGGTTTTTAATAAGATCACCTGATAACGTTTAAGCTTTTAAGTAATAATATCCTATCTTAGAGTAATGGTTTATGAATAGGGGCTATATAGTTAATGAGTATCATACATGACGCACTGATTATCCCCCTTGCACTTGGTATTGTATTCTTGATTTTACTACTACTGCCACTACTGCTACCAAGAGCGAAAAACGGATAGCTATAATTTTATCAGTCATGAAAATTGCTAAATTAACATCACATATTCATCCATACCTTGAAAAAAAATAGGGGGATTTTTCTTTTATTGTACATTAATTATTATGAAGTAGAAAAACATTTAGCCCTTAACCTTACAGTAATAAAGGTACCGGAAAACTATATCAGACAGATTACAATTTTACTGACAAAAAGAAATTATACTGATTCTGTTCGGCTGTACGTCTTTTAGTAAATACGACTTTTTTACCAGTTGTTCCTAACACTATTTTCATGTGTGTCTAAGCCAATTATTGTTTTGCAATTCAGACACTGAGAAGAATAACATTTCAGCCTTATCTTTGGGCACATAGCGTATGCTATTGCTATTGCCTCACCTGTAAAGAAAATTGGTTTCAGGCTCCTACTCTTATTCCCTGATAAATGTGCACGATTGTATTGCCATTAATCTTTACTTATTACGGATTCATGATACAACTCTAGTGAAGATAAAAGATTAAGTTATTATATATATTTTCCAAAACAAATGTTATTAACAGATGGTTGGGGTAATAGAACAACACAAGAAAGCACTATAAACAGAGAGAGAGAGAGAGAGGAGAGAGAGAGAGAGAGAGACAGACAGACAGACAGGAGAGAGAGAGAGAGAGAGAGAGAGAGAGAGAGAGAGAGAGAGAGAGAGAGAGCATGTGTGTGTGTGTGTATTAGAGAGAGAGAGAGAGAGAGAGAGAGAGAGAGAGAGAGAGAGAGAGAGAGAGAGAGAGAGAGATAATTATAATTTCAGTTTCTTTGCAAAATATTTCATTAGACATCTAAATATTAATAAGGGATGACTTCTTTTTTAATACCCTTACAACCAAATCATTAGTTTAGCAGCATGAAGGAAAGAAGATTAATACATTTTCTACCAAAAACCTGGTACATATATCTCTACTTTTTCCATTAAAATGCAAAGTAAAATTCCGTGTTACGCCTATTCGGTTCTAGGCCAGTTTTAAAACTGCTTTGATATGTAAATAAAATCATATTCTACTCCGTAGTTAAAAGATAACTTTCTAAGTGGGTATGGATGTGATCTTATTACAATCAACCATTCTGTTCTGTTAGGGGCCTTTTTGACCCGAAGCGATTTTGCACTAGCATATCTCTCTTATTTCTTGAGATCGAAGCTTTATCCTCCTTGACTTTTCCTGACTTAAGGAGGGTATTATGTTCCCTAAGTCTGGAAATTTTTTTCCCAGTAGTTAATGTGCAACCAAAAAACTAACGTCTAATCTGTCCGGGTCAAAACTGACTAGTATCTATTTTTTTTTTTTTTTTAGATTTGTTCGCAGTTATTCACTGACTGCAATAAAAATATTGTGATTATTGAAGTTACCAATTCATATTTTGGTATTCAGGTTTTTTTTATTAGTATATTAATTAATATATTAATAAAAAAGGGAAATATTGATACTGGCTATGGAGATGAAGAACACCCGTCTTCCAGTTTAAGTTTCATACATAAGAAAGGAAATATCACATGGTCTGCAGAAAAACAAATATGCCATCGGGTAGGAAAAGTACAAAAAATGTCATTGATCGAACTCCTGGTATCACTCGTTATGCAGCATCACGAACATAAGATATACTATCTACGCTTGAATTATTCATAACTCCAAAAATATTCAATATCATTTTGGAAATGGCAAACAAAGAAGCTAATCGTGTACTGAATACAGGAAATATCATTAGTCTGGATGATTATGGATTACGGCTTCTAGCAGGCGTTCATAAGTCTCATGGAGAGTCGCTTAGGAATCTTTGGGATGACACACGTGGACGTCTTATATTTCTAGCTACAATGTCTTTAGAAACATTTTTGACAAGCTTGCTCCTATTAGAGATGTTTAGAATATTTGGGTGGAGAGACACCCTCTGATGTAGAGTATAGTTACTATAGATGAGCAACTGGATCCTTTTAGAGGAAACTGCCAATTTAGGCAGTATATTCCATCAAAACCTGATAGATATGGGATAAAGATTTGGGAAGCATGTGATGCAGAGAGTACTTATCTTTGGAATGCTGAAGTTTACACTGGGCGTCAAGAGGAGTCTGTAGAACACGAACAGGGGAAAACGTGTGGTGCTGCAACTTACAGAACGCCTCAAAGTTAGAAATGTAACTTGTTATAACTTTTTCTGTAGCTTAAGTTTAGCTAAGGGACCGAAAGTGCGCAAGCAAACTATTGAAGGAACTGTTAGGAAAAATCAGCAAGAAGCCCAATAGATTTCTGTAACCCTAAAGGAAGGACCAGATATTCTACCCTTGAAGGGTACCATGATGATAATATCATCATTTCATATTGCTCAAGAAAAGGGAGACCTATAGTATTGTTAAGTAACATGCATAACAGTGTTACTTACAGTGAAAAAGAAGAAAAGAAACCTGATATAATTGAGCTTTATAATTCAAGTAAAGGATGGGTGGATAATTTAGACAAACTTGTGGCAACGTATATGTCAAAGCGCCAGACAAAGAGATGGTCTATGGCCTTGTTTGATAACGTTGTGGATGTGTCTGCATATAATACTTTTGTACTTGGAACATAGTACAACCTAACTGAAAGACAAAAGCTACCTTCAAAAGAAGAATTTTTCTTCATGAACTTGGACTTGCCTTAGTCCAACCGCTATTACCCTCAAGGGTATCCTTGCCTAGGACGCCAAATGCCCAGTGAGTTGCTGAAATGACAAGACCAACTATAAATACTGACTATTATCCATCTCAGGAAAGAGCTGTAGAGAGACGGCGTTGTTAAATATGCGAAAATGACAACAACGTAACAACAATTTGTTCCGTCTGCCAAAAAACTACATGTAAGCAACATGGAGTTGCAATATTCAAATGCAATATTGCAACTAAATCCTAGTCTTCAATAGGAAGGGATAGGTGTTGGGGGCTGACTGACCCTGGGCATGCAAAGAAATCAATAAACTACTTCGTACAAAGAAGAACTGTCAGTAATTTAACAGAACAGAAGTGTTAATTCTTCTTCTGAACTGTTAAATTTATATACTTACACACACACAATTCCACACCCACACACACACACACACACACACACACACACACACACATATATATATATATATATATATATATATATATATATATATATATATATATATATATATATATATATATATATATATATATATATATATATATATATATATATATAGTTTTCAATAACTTAACAGGTTTAAATTCAGAGTATACATTGTATTTGTCAACGTAAAATGAAAATGCACACATTAACTACCATGACATAAATGAAAAAATAAACTAAAATCTAAAAATGTTCGTATGGAAGAGTTAAATATGGTACCGCTGGTGTTAACAGCATTGGTCAGTTTAAATAAAGCTGTTCAGTAAATGAACCCTTGTAGGCGGGTAGCGCCATAGGTGCACCTCATGGGTGCACTGTAGGCATTTCTAAAGGTTCTTTGCAGCGTCCATTCGGTCCCTAGCTGCAAACCCTTTCATTCATTTTACTCTACCTTCAATAATATTATCTTTCTTCCATCTAGCTTTCCAGCATCTCCAAACAATTATTTCATAGTGCAACTGCGAGGTTTTCCTCCGGTTACACCTGTCAAACCTATAACCTTAGGTCAGTAGTGTTTAAGCCTTTTGGCCTTTCCATCCTATATTTCATCCATCTGTGTAAATGAACTGTTTAGGAAAATAGAGTGCTACATGCTTTTTTACACGTAACTCTGATATTACTTTTATTGAAAGTTAGCAAGTATCGTTTTATTATTGAATATTGGTAATTATCTCTGTGTTATTACAATCTAACGTAAATGGAAAGTACATCTATCGCAAAAACTCAAAAAAGAAATGTCGATTAAAATGACAAATTAAGAAATAATGTCAATAGAAGGAAACTAGAACGACATAGTTGTATTCTGAAATATACGAAGCAATATAACAGGAAAAATAAAATAGATATTCAAACGTATGATACTGTTTCTTCTTTTAGGCGCTTCAAGGGGAAATCCACTCCAATATCCGAGTGCAATCATTCTTCGACCTTTTCTTTGATTGGAACACATTGACTCTGTGGTATTTCCATTTGCGTTTCCACTCCTTCCCACTGAACTTGCGTCCAGAGGATAATTATAAAGGACGATCTATCTATCTATCTATCTTCTATTTTCATATTTGCTCTCATGGTGCCTTATGCCTGATCTTTTATGAAAATCTTTACAAAACTCAACTTGATTTCCTCCTAACCTTCTGGAAAGTTTTCATCACATCTTGTGTGTTGTATTTTTTGTTTCAACAGAATTTCACACAACAAGCACACACAATGATTGATTATATCTATTAAAACTGGCGCCACAACATCTAGGTTATTAATGCCGTAATAAGGCTTCCAACGGTATTCATACCATGTCTTTTCAGCATATATATTTCTTTGAATCTGATTATCAAGCCTTCGAAACCAATAGGACTCTCCTCGCATGGACCCCAGATTGAAACAATTCATGCGGAGCATTTGTGAGTTAAAACTATATAGCCTATGCAAAGCTGCGTTATGTGAAAAGCCTTCCAAAGAGTAACGTATTCAATTTAATGAGGAATTAATACTTTTGCCTCTTAACTCCTCGCAAATGCAATGTATGTTTTAACGGAACGTGCAAATCCCTTCGTAGAGAGATAATGAGATATATGTTTTACGGTTAATCTGGCGACACCTGTCTGGAGTGAGGCAACGGAAAATGACAATACTACAATGTATTTAAATAAAAAAGAATTCAGAGCAAATCGTATATTCCAGGGAAAGTAAATAACTGCATAAGCAGCATTTTAAATTAGGTCCATTGCTTTCAGCTTTTCTCCCCAGTTTAAGAGAGCCGAGTGTTATGGTCCCCGGTGAAACATTGGCACCTCACTTTCCAATATTTTTAACTAGCTTGGTTCAGTGTAATTGCCACCCAATCAAGCTGATATTCTGAAACAAGAAAAAGCCAATGGCACTCTACAATCTCCCCCTTTTCCTTTAGGGATTGGTAGCCTTGCAAATCTCGGCATTCTTTTACTGTTGCATCTCTTCCCTCTTTGGGAAACAGTGTTCAGTGAAGCATCTAATAGTTCTGTGCTCCTGAAACATCATGACTTTTGAAGGCATTCTCTGTTAATGATGGTAATAGGTATAAGAAAATCATATTGATTAATAATAATAATAATAATAATAATAATAATAATAATAATAATAATAATAATAATAATAATATTATTATTATTATTATTATTTATTATTATTTTAAAAATAATTTTATATTATTAATAAAATTAAATAATAATAATAATTATTATTATTATTATTATTATTATTATTATTATTATTATTATTATTATTATTATTATTATTATTATTATTATTATCATTATTATTAATTACATGTTTAAAACTCAAAGTATCAAGGAAGTAATAATCTGTTCAAATCTTAAGCTCTCATGAAATGCCTGTGTTAAGCAGTAAGCAACACGTAATAGCCGTCATTATAAGATATGACTTTCAACCAAGAGTTCTTAAAAAAAAAAAATCTTTTTTTTAGAAATATTTGCGCGGTTTCATCGTTTCATGAATGAACTGGTATTCTTTCTTTAACCGACAGAAAAGTGCACACACACACTCACACCATCTTTTATGACAAATTACACTGGTTTTCGGTCACAAGAACTTGTCAATACGTTTGTTATTGAAAGGATTAAACTTACATTATTTTACAATTACAATATTTACAGTATGGGTGCAGAATACATCAGCACAGTATAAATAGGTTTTTCTTTACATAAACTGACAATTTACACAGCTATTAATATACTCTTTTGTGAAAATTTTATTTACTCTTTCTTTGTAATTATTTTTTAATGGCCACTTATCATAACAAAATTTGCGAAAGAGGAAACAGATGCCTCTGTTTCCTCTTTCCCAGGTATTCTTTAGTTACTTTGTGTTTGGTGTCTATACGAAGCGGAGAGCAACAATAAACTCTAAATAGTATGGTTATTTCACTAAAGCTGATTTTATATCAGTGCTGTTTCCCAACTGTAATGTAATCATTGCTGACCCTAAATGACATTCGAACGTGTATCAACTCCTTACAAGATGGGGGAGAGAGAGAGAGAGAGAGAGAGAGAGAGAGAGAGAGAGAGAGAGAGAGAGAGAGAGAGAGAGAGAGAGAGAGGTTGCTCCTGGCATTAGTCGTGGCAGTGCCATCAGGCGTTTCATGACCCATATTCTTCTTTTTTTGCAGCAGGCTTAATGACTCTCCCCCCACCCCCTCCTCTCGCTCTCTCTCCCAGCTTTCCTACTAACACTTTTTTTCTAGCTTCTGCAGTCCATGCGTTATCTCATATTCTGTCTTTTCTTTAATCTAATCTTCTTTGGTTTAGCTTTTATTTAATGTTATAATTTTTGTTAACTATTTGAAGTTACAATTCAATAGTTTTATGCGGTTTCAGCGAAATAATTTCGTACTATTTATTGAACATAATGATGATTAAATAATTGTATTTATAACTAAAGGATTCCTACATTTCATCATAAAACTAAGTTTCTGGAATTACGACAAGCTAAAGTTTTAATACGCAAACACCATGAAATAAACAATCTATCAAATAAAGGATAAAAGTTAGATCAGACTTTGAAAAATCCATTGTACCAAGGTTAGCTTTAGTTAACTTTTGTAGTTAATTAGGTACCAGTGAGTAAGAAATGGTGGTGGGCCTCACACAGCTTTCAAACTGAGCTGACGCTAGCAAGCTCATCCGAAGAGAATTTTTTGTGTATGTGTGTGTGTGGGTGTGCGTGTATCTGTTGGTGAGAGTGCTCGCGGGTGTGTATGTTTTATTACACTGTAGATACAATATTCTATTTTTCGTTTAAATAACATCTATAGGTTATTATACTTTACGTTACATTAATCTAAGAAGTACCTAACGTATCTGCTGTCTTTCATTTGAATTTGCCCACAACCTACTAATAGCATCTCTACAGAGTGCAAATTCGTCTTGAATTTATGTCATACGTGTACCATTAAAACAAACGAAACTTCAACGTTCAAAGATAAAAGGTTACAGAGATTCAACTGCATAGGCATACGATATTAGTAATGTCCTCTTGAGCCATGTTATGGGGACAGCGAAAGAAGAATTCATAATAAAGCTTTGCAACCTCTGCGTGCGGACGAATTCAAGCTGCAGCAAAAATCTGAATACCTGCAGTTGAAATGAAACCAACCTAATTTAAACTTCATCTAGAGCAGGGCTGTCCAAGTTGTTTAGCCTGAGGGCCACTCTTGAAAAAGGCCACCTGTGTGTTTGTACAGTATGTTTATGTGTGTGTTTGTATATGTATATGCATATATATATATATATATATATATATATATATATATATATATATATATATATATATATATATATATATGTGTGTGTGTGTGTAGTGTGTGTGTGTGTGGTGTATATATATATATATATATATATATATATATATATATATATATATATATATATATATATATATATATATATATACATATATATACAACAAACACCAATGAAACTTTTTTTGTAGTTATTGATTTTGCAAGGATATTTCTTTTATTCAGGATAATCGGTAAAACCAATTTGTATGATATACAAAGATTAATATACTTTTCCTTAATTTTATCTAAAGGGCCACTTTCAAAATCAAACGGACCACTTTTGGCCCAAGGGCATGGTATAGGTAGCCCTGATCTAGAGACTTTCAATCCCTCGCGCAACAGAACCTGACCTTAACAATGGAGATATCGAAACTAATGAACAGAGAATTTTTTTATGGATCCTGCACTATCTGCTCACGTTTATTGTGACATAATTCAAAACATATATATCCTCAGAAAGGATATCAAACTATAAGGATGAAAACAATTTTAGTCGACTACCAGATTTCAAATGAAATTGCCTCTTGAAATTTACTCGATCATACATTTCGGCGAAACAATCTAACAAGAGTGGTTTTGATACCAGATTATATTGCCGAATAGCGCCTTTTCTTTTGTTCATTCTAAAAGGAAAGACTTACATGATTTTGGACCATATATATATATATATATATATATGTATATGTATATATATATATATATATATATATATATATATATATATATATTTATATATATATATATGTATATATATATATATATATATATATATATATATATATATATATATATATATATATATATATATATATATATATATATATATATATGTATATCAGTTTAAGCTACTGGAAATGTTAAAATCCAGCGACAGGGTGCCGAGCACTGTCGTGTATCTTAACAGCTGAAGTGAATATTTGTGATTTCTAAGTCTACACACACACACACACACACACACATGTATGTGTATATATATATATATATATATATATATATATATATATATATATATATATATATATATATAAAACAATATACGAATAGCATGTATATATTCTACTCACCATAATCCCATGTACCAAAATGCCTCCCTAACCTATTGATTTCCTGGAATCATTAGATACGGTTAGTACTTCATGTGTATGGCATCCAGACTGAACATAAATGAATCATAAAAGTACTTTTCCATAACTTTCATAAAATGTGTTTACCCCTTTGCTACTATGATTTAAAAACTGAAAATGTTCCGAAGAAGTGGAACCTCTTACTTTCAAGTCTGCTACCACCAATTTCTCCCTTTTCCAAGACATCTTGAGAGTACCTTCTCTCCCAATTAAAGCTTAATTAAATCGTGGCACAATATAATTAACTGGGACCCGAAGACCACCACCAATTAGCATCTAAGCCATAAACATGTAACAGGATAGGTCAGAATAACTGACGGACTAGTCTCCCCTGACAGAGAGAGAGAGAGAGAGAGAGAGAGAGAGAGAGAGAGAGAGAGAGAGAGAGAGAAGAGAGAGTTTGTTATTTTATCACTTAGTTCCTACTCATATATATATGAGTAGGAAAGACACATATATATATATATATATATATATATATATATATATATATATATATATATATATATATATATATATATATATATATATATATATATATATATATATATATATATATATATTATATATATATATATATATATATATATATATATATATTATATATATATATATATATATATATATATATATATATATATATATATATATATATATATATATATATATATATATATATATATATATATAGATATATATGTGTATGTGTGTATGTATAAATATCCCCTCTTAATTTCTCGAGCTCTTCACTCTTTTTTGTTGTATGTTTGTCCCAACAAAACCTAAGAACCTAATGGAATAATGCGAAGAACTCGAGAACTTAAAATGGTGCTGTAGCTGTTACAATTACTCTCTGTATCTGGTAAAAAGTGATATATATATATATATATATATATAATAGTGATATATATATATATATATATATATATATATATATATATATATATATATATATATATATATATATATATATATATACATACATATATATATACATATCTACATACATTCATATATATATATATATATATATATATATATATATATATATATATATATATATATAATCATGGTTATCAATAGAAAACAAACAACTACTTCGGACATTACTGTTAATTATCTACTAATTCTACTAATCACCATAAATTGCAGTGTTTTTTTAAGATCAATGTTGTGATTATTAGTAAATTCAATTCACCAGATGAGTACCCAATGACGCATAAAACAATAAAACAGTCATTTAAAATGACAATTTTTATTATGCCTCATAAGTATTTGTAACTTTTCATGTAAGTTTTTGCTTTATCAACCTAAACTTTCATGAAATGCAATGCAATATTATAGACAAAGAATACAGTTCTATCCACGGGTATTCGGATAGCCAAATTTGTTCAGAGGCACGCTCATTCTCCGACGGACATAATGACATCAAACACAGGCGTACAGGGCACCAATCCGGTATAAACCAGTCTCCTCTCAATCCATCTTAACTTTCAGACAATTTCTGTTCAGTTTTCCTTTATTTTTCTGTAAAAGAAAACTATTGAGATGTCTTTGTCTGTCCGTCCATAATTTTTCTGTCCACCCTCAGATCTTAAAAACTACTGAGGCCAGGGGACTGTAAATTGCTATGTTGATCATCCAGCCTCCAGTCATCAAACATACCAAATTGCAGCCCTTTACACTCAGTAGTTTCTATTTTATTTAAGGTTAAAGTTAGCCATGATCGTGCATCTGGCAACGCTATAGGACAGGCCACCACTGAGCAGTGGCTGAAAATTTCATGGGCTGCGGCTCATGCAGCATTATACGCTGTACAGAAAGCTCGATTGCGCCGAATTACAAATGATACAATGGAACTAAATATGTTCATGGTCGCTTGGTATTCTTTAATAGACACCCTTCTAATAAAAGATAAAAAAAAAAATGGATACCCTTAAAAGTAACCGCCAGGTGATTGCCTTCAAATAAATGTTATCATCGGTCATAATTGAAATATGTGACGAGTATTTATTCAGATATTTCCAACAGTGTGCTATTAATAAAAATACAATAAATGAGGGCAGATTTTTTATTTGGTAAAGTAAACTAGATGAAATTCTTTTCTCCTAGGCATTTATTAACACAGGAATATAATTATATTTTATTTTCTCCCTTCTTGAATATTAATAAATTTAATAGATAATACAGATTTAATTTTTATTGAATTCTGGCTTAACCAAAGATGACTGGGCAAAAGTTGAAGGAGGTAATAAAAGTAAGTGAGAGAGAGAGAGAGAGAGAGAGAGAGAGAGAGAGAGAGAGAGAGAGAGAGAGAGAGAGAGAGAGAGAGAGAGAATATATATATTTTTATTGTGAAGGGGTGTCGTGAATTGTACATAACTGAAGTTTCCCTCTCAATTTCATATCACCACTATCAATAATCTTTTACTAATACAGGAATTAGAAGCTGATATATAATCTTTTTATATCATAAAAATCTAAAATCATAAACTATAGTTAAGAGTAATTTCATACCGTACTTATAATTAGTTCACATGAGGTTGTTCCATATATTCTCATATGTATTGTATAAACGGATGTATTGTGTTGTACAATACATATGACAATATATGAAACCAGCCCAAGTGAGCTTATTATAAACACGGTATAAATTACTTGTATGTATAGTTTATGATCTTGGATTGTTATAATACAAATAGATTATATATATAGCTTCTGATCCACGCCATGTATCAGTAAAAGGTTGATGATAAGATATAAAAATGAGAAAGAAATTTCAGTTATGTATTCACCCCACCACTTCTCAATAAAATAAGTATTATTTCTCTCTCTCTCTCTCTCTCTCTCTCTCTCTCTCTCTCTCTCTCTCTCTCTCTCTCTCTCTCTCTTACTCTTTTATTACCTTCTTTAACTCTTACCCAATCATCTTTGATTATTAAGCTAGAATTCAATGGCATTTAATTCTGCATTATTTGCTAATATTCATGAAGAGAGAAAGTAAAACACTATTATGTTTCTTTCTTAGTAATTCCTTATATGGAAAGAATTAATTTCGTTTACTTTACCAAATATAAAATTTACCAGCATTATATATATATATACATATATATATACACACACACACACACACACACACATATATATATATATATATATATATATATATATGTATATAAAATTATATATATATATATATATATATATATATATATATATATATATATATATATATATATATATATGAGAGAGAGAGAGAGAGAGAGAGAGAGAGAGAGAGAGAGAGAGAGAGAGAGAGAGAGAGAGAGAGAGCATATGGGATAATTGCAGAGTGAAATGGTACATGTTTTTAGTTGTTACTGTTGTTTTCAGGCACAGTTAAGAAAAACTGCAGAAACTAGTAAAGGCCACTGAAAGTGAATGAGGAGAAATTTGCAAAAAAAAGTAAACAAGTGTAAACTTATGGCCGCTGAGACAATGAAGGCTGCTGATCTGTAACTGTACGAGGGAATAAATGTAACGAATGAAGTTGCAATGAAAGAAGTGGTGGGTTACAGGATAGCTGAAGTAAGATAGGTAACAGCAAAGATTGTGGAACAGATTGGCGAGAACCCTGTAGTGTCTATGAAAGCCACGGTGGTAGTGTAAGAACGAACTGTTGTGGCCCCTCTTCTTTATGTAAATGAAGTGTGGATGTAGAATGGAAATAAAAATAAACAGGGTAGGATCTATCGAGATGAAGTGATTGTATATTATACGAGGATAACAGTATTTGAAAGTGTGAGAAATTTCGAAGTAAAAACTGATAAGTTTCGCAGTTTAAAGGAAAGATAAAACCATTTTTAGATAGACCGGTCTTTTGAAATAATGATTTTTTATTAGTTTAACATGTTGAAAGGAAATAAAAAAAGAGTAAGATATACTGAGGTAAATTGATTGTATATCGTACAAGGCAAAATAATATTTAGAAGGATGAGAAATTTAGAAGCAAAACTGGTAAAAGGCTTCGTGGTTTACAGGAAAGATCAGACCATTTTCAGATAGACTGGCCTCAGGAAACAGTGAGCTTTGATCAGTTTGTGATAAAAGTGTATTCTTCTTACGTCTTAGGAGACAGGAGGAGAGGTATACCAATGGAGTGCAGGAAGAAAAGGAGAAAGAGGTATTGAAAAGGAGGGGTCTTAAAATCCAAGAGGTTATAGTTTATATAATACTGCACTGAAAGCCGCAATATCTATAGAGTTGTTCAGGGCGCTGCTGATGAGCCTTCTTTGTATGTCTGTCAAGCGGAGATGTTATTGGTAGTTCTCTTCCAAGTAGGGCATCCACATTTCAGCAGTTTAAAGTATGGTCATAATAAAAGTTAAGTATACCTTAGTTTTACCAGACCACTGAGCTGATTAACAGTTCTCCCAGGGCTGGCCCGAAGGATTAGATTTATTTTACGTGGCTAAGAACCAATTGGTTACTTAGCAACGGGACCTACAGCTTATTGTGGAATCCGAACCATATTATAGCGAGAAATGAATTTCTATCACCAGAAATAAATTCCTCTAACTCTTCATCAGCCGGCCGGAGACTCGAACTCGGGCCTAGCGAGTGCTAGTCCACAGCTCTACCGACTCCCCGAACGAAGAGCTAAAGTATAGTCATGACTGGGACGATTGCGTTAATCTATTTTTCTGGAGCTACAGCCGGGTATGATAAATTCTTCAAGGTTAAAAAAGAATAAAATTCTACCAAATCATGGTATCATCACATATTAAGCCTTAGATTTGTCTTTTCTCCATATGGGAAAATAAAGTTAGTAAGGCCAGCACAGAAAATCGCCTGTATTCTCATTGTAAAACTCTAGAAATGCTTTCTAATGATGCCTTAATTCCAGTCTATAGAAAGCTGTCAATTAACAAATCATTCCCCACCGTTTTTCAGTACTTTGTATATCTTGGCATGACAATGGCATTGTCAGAAGTAATGACGTAGCAGCCCTTGCAGTTTAAATCATTGTTCGCTCATTTCTCAACCCTTCTGTCTTTGTCAAGCTGTAAATCCTTGGGAAATGCCTTTTTACCATTCGGAAACAAATACCACGAGCGGCAAGAAAGACAACGCCATTCCCGGACAAGGTCTCTGTTGAACTTTTGCGACCGGAGGATCAGGAAGCCTCTTTGATCTAGACGTACTCTGCTGGAAATAACAATTGAAACGTTCTAACCGGTTATTGTTCTCTCTTCCTAGTGTAAAAACTCGGTTTTGCCTTTGGGACGTCGTTGTTTCGAATAGATATTCTTTTGTGTGATTTTGGCTGGAGTTAGGTGCCGCGATGAAATTAGAATTAAACTTATAAATTGTATTCAATTTATAAGTTTAAAAACATGAAGGTGCTTAAATATGCGAAAAGTCAGAAAAAAAGCAGGCAATGAGTACTTCGATAATAACTTGAATTTACTAAACTTTATTTTGGGCCCCATATCTAATTACTGAGGATAATAATTATAATTATACTATTATTATAATAATAATAATAATAATAATAATAATAATAATAATAATAATAATAATAATAATAATAATAATAATAATAGTCCCCATGCTCAGCACCCCGTTGAAAAACATATGGTGGAATATACTGATTAAATTAATATTTGTCACTTCATTTTGAGAGCTATCGTGACCTTGTTAAATATTCAGTTGTTTGATAAAAAAGTCTAATCATAAATAATTATTTTTTAATCTTAATGATATTGGCGACAAGGTTATATACCTCACCGTCGGAGATCCAAAGAAAATGTAAAGAATGATTCCAAAGATTTCTAACAGGTAGTAAATTAATCACGATGTATCTTATGGTTTTCTGA
Source organism: Macrobrachium rosenbergii (assembly GCF_040412425.1). NCBI lineage: Eukaryota > Metazoa > Arthropoda > Malacostraca > Decapoda > Palaemonidae > Macrobrachium > Macrobrachium rosenbergii. The sequence continues at coordinate 23,683,500 of NC_089795.1, forward strand.
AGAGATGACACCCGGTCTTTGTTACTTTCTTTTATGAAGCTCCATCAGTAACTATTATTAGATATTAGTGACAGGTCGGTAAAATTAGCAACAAAATTTGTTACCTTAGTATTCCCACCTTTTCAAAAAAATTTCTATCGCTTTGAAAAACAATGTGGTAAATCATTGCACTTTTAAAACAACTAATAAATGGATCCTGATTTATAACTTGACATTTACTCAGTTCACACGAGATATTATCTTTAATTTTAGAATAATGCTTTTTATCTAGTCTCCATTACTACCAAAAAGAATTCCTTATTGGACGGGTGGGTACCGTTCTCAGTCAGCACTATGCTGGCCCCGCGTTTGATTCTCCGACCTACCAATGAAGAATTAGAGGAATTTATTTCTGGTGATAGAAATTCATTTCTCGCTATAATGCGGTTCGGATTCCACAATAAGCTGTAGGTCCCGTTGCTAGGTAACCGATTGGTTCTTAGGCACGTAAAATAAATCTAATCCTTCGAGCCAGCCCTAGGAGAGCTGTTAATCAGCTCAGTGGTCTGGTTAAACTAAGGTACACTTAATTAAACTACCAAAAAGAGTAAATGAGTAGATTAGTTGAAGAACTGAATTTTAGTTTCATACAATAAGCCAAATTAAATCCCGTTTCTAAACCAAATGCATAAGAGAAAAATATTATGGGAAGGACTGAAACATGAAAAATGGAAAGATAAATTTTCCGAAAATGAGCCCAAAAAGAGAAAGGAAAATCCGGGTACGTTATTCAAGAAGAATTCCATCCTACTTTAGGCTCTCCTTTGAAGGTCCTGCTTGAAGATTTTGCTTGCAGATCTCGCAGTTGGAGATCCCTCTTGAAAACGATTTTACAAGTGAATCTTTCAAATTTGAGTGGTTTACTTTTGGTAATTTTTCACTGGCTTTGCGTTTATATTTAATATGAATTTAAATATTTTTACTCTAACTCAAAATGCATTGAACTCTAGAATTAGCTGAAGACGAAAGGATGGACACACTGTCTTTATCGTTATATATATATATATATATATATATATATATATATATATATATATATATATATATATATATATATATATATATATATATATTTATGTGTGTGTGTGTGTGTGTGTGTGTGTGTGTGTGTGTGTGTGATGAAAAAAAAACTACCACAGCCTTTGATAACACATTCTCTTTTCTATCCCTAGCTAAAATTGATGGTTATTGTAATTTTTTACAGGCTGATACTCTACCTTTTATCTCATAGTTTTGCATCAACACTTCCTTCTCTTACATTTGTATTCATTATATTTATATATATATATATATATATATATATATATATATATATATATATATATATATATATATATATATATATATATATATATATATATATATATATATATATATATATATATATATATATATATATATATATATATATATATATATATATATATATATATATATATATATATATATATATATATATATATATATATATATATATATATATATATATATAAATTATATATAAATATTAAAGATAAAAGATAAAGTATCAGCTTGTGATATGTTAGAATAACCATTAACAATAACTGGAGATAGAAGGCAGAATGTGATATTAAAGGTTGTATTAAGTTTTTATTCGATGAATTTTGTTCCCAGAAATATGAAGAACAGACTGTAATGCTATCTTGAAGGCAGCATGTGAGACATTTCGACTGGTGAGTCCTTGTTATTTTGAGAGATATAAGTTATACAATCCACTGTCCTCACTTCTGGTAGGGGTACCTGTACATCAGCTTGAGTGCGTTCTTTTTTAAGGATGAGATCCCTTTCCTTTCTTGATTGAAAGTTCACATTTGTTTTACCTCCATTGTGCTACTGGCTGCGTAGAGGTTGCTAGTGACGAACTTATTACTCTTTAATCTTCTTTGTATACTGTGAGCGGCTTTGTTTTATAAATTCAATTCAGTGATATTGTTGGTTTATTTTCGTATAAGTTTTTTAAAATTGCTCTCGTGACTTTCCCAACTCCCAGTGTTGTTGAACGGTTTTGTTTTGTTCCCAAGGGATAACAATTTGATTGCTGCAGTGGAAGAATATTCGGTGATGTAGGAACTGACGTTTAGAAGTAATGTGAGATCTTTGAGCCAGTGCCCCTAGTTCATGGCCTAAATCTGTACGTCCGGATAACTGTTCTGGATTAAGAAGAAATCTAAGAAGAAACCTTGCAGCCAGTGCTACTCTCGGTTGTATATCACAGGTAGTTTTCACCTCAAAGACGCATTTGAATCATAGATTCCGATAGCTTTACAAATGTTTCATCAAGACGTCTGCAATATTTATGGTGCGTCACCTCATGGAAAACTTCTTCAGTGCGTCCTATAAAAAAAATTTACAAAGAACTCGCATCAGGGATGGCCATGGTGATGCTGTTGATATGTTAGTACAATTTATCACTAAAGGATCACAAAAGGCCTTCTCCATTCAAATGCCAAACGGTGTCTTCAGTGTCTTCTTTAGAAGAATGATAGAATGGATATGGCCATCACCATGCACTTTCCATATGATGAATTTGAATCCTGTCGAACAGCATGTTTTTGAAGAAGAACTCCATAACCAATAAAGCCATGATTTCCTCAGAGTAGTTGCATTAGATCTGATTCATGAACTCGACAGGAGAAGCAATGCTGTAGATTATTATTATTATTATTATCAAAAATAGTTTAACCAGACCACTAAGCTGACTATCAGCTCTAATAGGGCTGGCCCGAAGGATTTGAATGAAATACTGTACCAGGTCTAGGTCAAAGGCAAAGCACTTGGACCAAATAGGTCATTCGGTGTGGTGATGAATGAATGAAAATGAAACTAGAAACTGTACAAAGTCATATGCTTTTACACTGAAACCTACGCACACAATAAGTACGTTTACTAATGTTTCCATATATACAATTAAAAACAGCAATGCTGCAGAGGTAAGGAATAAAATGTAACAGGACATGTGTCAGTTTCCTCTGTAGGTGATAAGTACGTTGGTTCTGATAATAGCAGGCTGCAAGGAATTTCCGATCTTACGAATAACTACATTACTATAAAAATAACCAAGGTCAAAGTCCTTTAGTATCTTGGGGAGCTTTATGCCATCTTATGTGCGTTAACTCCCTCGTGAACTTGTTGACCGACTCTTTATATTTAGTATTGGGCTATTGGAGATTCTTTTAAATTTTGTGGTATCTTGGATTACGGAGTCAATTCTAGACAGTTAGGCTTCCTTCTGCATAAGGATGTAAGTAGAACACTTATTAGTTTTCTATGTGGTGATGTTCCTGATATCTCCGGCTATTACCCGAACTCGCAGCTATAAATTCTTTTCCTTTCACTCACGTGTACTTAAAGAGTTTAACCCTGCCTTTAAATTTCATTTTCACTAATGACTAACGTAACATATTTCACAGATTTTTTCCTACACGACGCTCTAGGACAAGAACCAGTGGTGGCAACAGACCATCTTATCAAAATAACACCATTTTTATTTATTATAACAACGGTAATAACATACTATAATCACATTATATTTTGATTTCTCTCTTAATAACGAACTTTTTAAATCTCGTAATATCCTTTTGCAGTGTCAAGGCAGCTTATTATACATTTTTCATCCTCCCTCCACTTTAACCTGGAATCAAATATAATGTTAATTTGAAGTTTATAACGTCATCACTTGTTTTGTAAAAAAAAAAAAAAAAAAAAAAATGCCTTTGAATGCCCTTAGTACAAAAGTGTTTCGAGATATTGGATAGTGGTGATCTGTGAGTCAATTTAGAAGTTTGCCGTAACTGATGTATAACATTTATCACTGGCCGAGAAAGTCCTTAAAAACGGAGGTTTCGGATTCCCTTCTCGTTATTTTTTTAAGAGAAAAATCCTGTAACCGGTCGGAACTGAGAATCAATAGACGTCGGAGGATAACAGGATAGAAAAAGTACCCTCGAGAGAAGAGATCTTGTAATATGAATACTTTATCAATGGCTCACCCCTGTAAGGTGAGGTTTATGTCACCGAGTCGAATCGAATAATCAACTCTCTCTCTCTCTCAGTTCCTCGTTGGACGGGTCGGTAAAGTTCTCGGATAGCACTCTGCTGAGCCCGCGTTCGAGTCTCAGGCCGGCTAATGAAGAATTAGAGGAATTTATTTCTGGTGATAGAAATTTATTTCTCGCTATAATGTGGTTCGGATTCCACAATAAGCTGTA
>NC_089795.1:23692767-23722767 GCF_040412425.1 Macrobrachium rosenbergii
GTTGAGGGGGAGGGAGGGGAGGGGAGGGGAGACGAGTCACAAATAGCTTAGCCTATTGCTAACATAGATGACAAAATTCATGACGAATTTCGCACGTGTAAAAGTATTTTACTATGAACGTTAATATTATATTTAAGATGAAATATAATATCACTAGTGATAAAACATTCTCTAGTGCACTGTTCTGATATGCGTGATATTCATATGAGGATCAACTACTTTAAATAAACAAGAGCTAAACGGTGACATCCACACTGATGTAACACAAATACTTGCAAGATGTTCATTAATGTAAAGTCACTAATTTAATGAAACTGGAAAAATTACCATAATTATTTGTCAGTAATGTTCTTGAAGGAATGTGCTTTGGACACATCATTGAGAAATGCCACATGTACTAAAGGTGTAAACACAGAGTGTTTTATACACATAAATGCAAACAGTGTTCTTGATAAGGCAAAAGGAGAAATCGGTGATCACAAGAAATGATAACTTTTTAAAAAATGTTCTTAAAAGTAACATACTGAAAGGGTCTAGTCTTACAGCGTAGTATGGATGATGCAATCTTGGTGTAATTCAAGGTAAGGAAACACTACAGATAAACAAGTAAAAAATGCGCCAAAATTTCCTCGGTGCAATCGAGTTTTCTTTACAACGTATAATGCTGTATGAGCCGCGGCCCATTAAAATTTCAGCCACGGTCCTGTGGTGGCATGCCCTATAGCGTTGCCAGACGCACGATCATGGCGAACTTTAACCTTATATTAAATAAAAAAAAATACTGAGGCTAGAGGTCTGCAATTTGGTATGTTTGATGATTGGAGGATGGGTGATGAACATACCAATTTGCAGCCCTCTAGCCTTAGTAGTTTTTTTTTTTTAATTTGAGGGTGGACGGAAAAAGTACAGACGGAAAAAGTACAGACAGAAAAAGTGCGGACTGACAGACAAAGTCAATAGTTCACATATACACATTTTGTATTTCGTGTATGGTAATATAATATGGTAAAAAATAATAAAGTTGAAGTACAAACATACATTAATGGTGATAGAACCATTCCAGGCTGCGCGTTAACAGGTAGAGTAGCTATCTACCAAACTGTGTCATTAACGAGAGGGAAAAAGGATGGGTTTGCTTTTTTTCCAAACTGTATTTATAGAGTATATTTTGTTACATATACTGGAAACAAGGTAACTAATTGCCATTTGCATAAATTTTCCAGTTTAAAGTGGGATGTTGGTTGTTAACAAACATACTGAGTGTTTATAGTTATGAGATGTTGACAAGGTAGGAGGAGTGAGGCTGCAGAGTTGCCGTTTTACACCAGTAGAGTTTTTTAATTCCCTCTATCAGAATTTTCCTCTTATCCGACAGGGCCTTGGCTACTTTAATCTAAATAATTGAGGGTTTATATATATTTATATATATATATATATATATATATATATATATATATATATATATAATATATATATATATATATATATATATATATATATATATATATATATATAGACATAATCATTTGCTTCCTCTTTCTTAAGTCTTGCCTCGTGGTGTGAGGAATTTTGAAAGTACAAAGCAAAAATACTCCATGTGCGCTATATAAGTACCTAGGGAAAGCTTATGCTCACACAGTGTAGCATCACCAACAGTTGCATTACAAATGAACTATTGTGCATTCCAAAGCAACTCCCTCAACATGGCATTAAACTAATCGTCTGCTGTAACTGTTTTGTCTCTGTGTGAAGCAAGCCATAAATATTGGTAACGCGTCTAGCTCAAAAGTGGGCGAATTGTGCTCAAATTTCGTGCCGTTCCTGAACCCCATTATGCCTCTGTTGACCTAAGCAGTGAATTAGGTACCTAGCTGTTGGTCGGCGTGCGTGTCCACTGCTATTAGAATATATACACTACATGAGTCTGACCATTATACGATTCTCTCTCTCTCTCTCTCTCTCTCTCTCTCTCTCTCTCTCTCTCTACATATTGAACGTTTATTCACCTTCATTTATCTCGACCCTCTATTAATCCTTCCGAGAACAGAAGGGGGGAGTTTTCGGGTAAGATCAATCACGACGCCATTTGGTCCTCTATTATATAAGCAACATACGTAGCAGTGATTAATATTGGTCACCTACCGCGATTAATCTTACAAATTCAGTTCTGGGACTTTGCATACTAAATGAAAGAGCTAGCACACAAATCATGTTTCCAGATCCCACGCTAAATTGTCGATATATTCGAGATTGATTTTAGCTATCATATTAATTAACAATGAAATAATTTTAGAATTTGTTATGCTGTTCGCAGATAGCTATATACCGGGAAACATTAAAGGAATGATTAATCTTACAAATTCAGTTCTTGGACTTGCACACAAACAAAAACTAGCACACAAATCATGTTTCCAGATCCCACCCTAAAATTGTCAATACATTTAGAGATTGATTTCGCTGTCATATTAATTCTGTCAAATAATTTTAGAATTTGTTAAAGGGATGGTATCACTGACGATACATCCACTGTACTTCCCTTGTGTAATCCTGGCCGCAGTTTTAGACTTTCCTTCTATCCGTTCTTTGAAGCCAGTTCTCACTTTAATCACAGTTCCTCCTTTACTGATTTCAATTTTATACGTATTACTTGAACAAACATCATTTCTCCAGTTCTATCTGTCTTAACACACTCTCAAATGTCTACAGAGCCTTCAATCTAACACTGAATACCTCATACTTCACTCTTTAAATCAAAATCATGGTGTCACACATAGTCATGTTATTCTTTTTGTAAGTAGATGACCCTTCAATTTTATTTTTAGCTCTTATTATTAATTAAAATGTAGCCACTGAGTCACCCTCAAACACCCTACAGTTTTGATTGGATTTACAACGCTATTATCAACAGCACTTAACCAGATTCATCATGTGTCGTTAAAAAAGAAGAAAAATCAGTCTGACAACATATTTTACCTCTCCTTAAATGTAAAATAATTATAAAAAAAGTTATTATTTCCTAAAAATATTGAGCGCAAGTCAAGAATCCTTAGCACTCTCCTCGTACCTACTCGTTGTAAATGTCACTGGATACCTACGAGTATCTTTACCAGGTTAACTCTCAGGTAAGAATTTAGAATTTATTCATATCTATGTTCATTATGGAACTTGTATTCTATGGTACTCTTTCGTTTTCAAAATTTTATTTCTTATTTTCCACGGCGTAAACGATGAATGAACAGAAAGACCGGTACCCTGCTGTACGCTAGGTATGATACATTGGGAAAAGAGGGTGACAGGAATATAAGGGTCTAAATGTGGAGATAAACTAACAAATTCTGTACTCATGAACATTTTTTTTAATGCTCAGTGCCTATTAGTTTCCAATTCCCTTATTCATACGGCTGATTATGCCTCAACCATAATTTAGGATCTTTTTTCTCTTTTATCTGAAGACTGTAGACACTATAGATGACCATGGAAGAGAGATTAAAAAGAAACTAGATTTATAAAGGAATTTCCTGGCATGACATTTTCATGCAGCAGCTAAAATGAAATCAAGAGGTCAATGTTGGGACCCTCCTTAACTCCACGCATGAGTATTTGGCAGGAAAATGGACTTAAAATCGGAGACGTTATTCAACTTGAATCGCACTCCATTTCAGACAACAACTTAAAGGTGGGACTCGCAGATTCACTCGCATATCTCTCTCTCAAGTTGATCCTTGAAAAAATCTTGACAAGGGCTTCCCTTTTTAAAATGATGTACGCAGCAGCATTAGCTTTTCAGACATAAGGAAACAGATACACGTGTCTCCAAGTTTGAGAAAATTTAATCTAAATTGCTTTATAAGACTTATTACTTATGAATACATATATACATTATATATATATATATATATATATATATATATATATATATATATATATATATATATATATATATATATATATATATATATATATATATATCCGTGTTTTCTCTCTTGAGAAACATGTTGGAGAAAACTTTTCCCCTTTACATTCACAAAAAAACTGCTTTTATTTTAGATGATGGAATTCAGTCATAAGATATACTGCAGTAATATGATGCGAAATTATTATGTCTTTCCTTATCAAATATTACCTTAATTGACGATTCAATAATTAAGAGGATTCCATACCGCTCTTACATTTATGCAAGTATGCAGATCTTAACATTCATCACCAATTAACTGAAATACGTTATTAAGCACTGATCATAATTTCTCATGCACTTCCTCTGAATGAAGTTACTTTTATCATAAGTTTCCAGTAATGTCTTGAAATTAATGGAGTCTTTAGAGTTATTATTAATCATAAATCTCTGGTGATAGCTTGAAGGGAGTTTTATGCAATTGTTGCTGGAATTTTTGTCATAAATTCTTTGTTAGTTTCCATTCATTTCTTTTTGCATTTACTTCTTGTTTCATTGATTTTCGAAATGCACTTACTTTTTGACGACGCAGAAAAGTTTTATTGGTGTTTCGAGAATCAAAATAAAATACTCATACCATAAAAATCTTCTATTTTACTTTTCTATGTTTTCTTTCAAAACTGATTGTGTTGATGAAATCTCCGTTAGTCAGCGTTTGTCATGCCTCTCAAGTACAGTGGATTACCGTGCATCATAAAAAATTGCCCCTCTCTAAATATTACATCCAACTAATACATTAGGTTAGTGACTTTCATTTAAAGAACTGGTCGACCGTATTCTCGGTAATCACCGGCTTACCTCCCCCATAACACACACACACACACACACACACACGCGCGCGCACAAACACGATACAAGAAAGACCCCTAATGGCTTTAACACAAGCACACCAGAGACTCCCTGTGTCTGGCTTTGTCTGGCAATAATTATTCTCTATTTCTTTTACTAAGGAAAAAGTCAAGATTTATTCATTCAATGAGTTGGAATAACAAATTTTCCAAGACTACTTAAAGCAGTAGCAGGAAAATAGCAAGGGTAAAGTTTGATAATGGAGCAATCAGTACAATTCTCTGCGTCTCTGTACAAATCAGTGCCCCTTCAGATGCAATGCATTTAACACAAGTTGTTATTAATGCCTTATGTTTGCTAGAAAATGATTCACTACGCTGTCTTCTGTGCTCGAGAAGATTATAGATCCTCTCCTCCCAACTGAGGTTCGATTTACTTTTTTTAATTTCATCTTACAAATGCCCATGCTCTATTATTTATCGTTGCATTATTATTTTATCATTTTCTCTTTACGTACATGAAATACAATATGGCTTTGGCCACAACTATTTTGTCTTGTTTTATATTCCGTCCCAGTTATGTCTTTCTAGATTACACATAAGAGCATCATCTTTTTCCTTTGATTGCTTAATGCTGCTGTTTCCTTTGTAAAATTTATTTAATGATTATTTAAAGGCCATGCATGTTTCAGTTGGTTGGATTTTTATCCAACAATTAACCCATATTCTATATTTAATTTTTTTTTTACAGTTTATGACGTAAATGGATGTTTACTATAAAGAGGATAGTTTCCCCTTATAGTCAGCTGCTTTCCTCAAATAAAAAGAGTATTTTGGAATTCGATCAGTATTTTGTACCACACTATTGAAACTCTCTTCTGGGTATGATTCGCCAATAACCTTTTCAACTTAGGACCTATACTTTTTTTCTATTGGTTTTTATTTTTCTTATATGACAGCGAATATATGTAACCGTCTGCCATTATCTCCAGAACAGAATCAGGGAAAACCTGAATCCTCTGTTATTTTTAATGGAAAAAACTGTACAATATAACATGGAACTCACATTAGTATAAATCATTTGGTAAATATTTGCATTGCATTTCCGAAATTATACATTGGCGTGGATATCCAAAAATATAGAAAGGGGAAATGTAAGGTAATGCATTACTTCCGGCGCTCCTTAGCCAGCTGAGGAAAGGTTTATGTTATGTCACTAATTTCCTTTTTTTTTTTTTACTTTATTTTCTCAGCTGTTCTTCATTCATTCATATTGTTATGTTGATCTGTAGATTTCAGATTGCCTCGTGATGAAGTCAAGTGATCGAAGTCAAGGTACAAATTCCTTGTGAATAACATAACCATTTTCGCCCCCTTTTTTTTCTCTTGCCTAAGGCGACTACCTGGTCACCAAGCGTTTCCTTCTGCCAAAACGAATTTTTCCATTAATATATTCTAAGACATGAGGCGCTGAGGACATCTGTTGGTGGTTATAAGAAACGTTGGAAGTTTTGGATGATTGCATTTTTTGTCATATCGTTGAAAGATCCTGATGCATAGTATATGTTATTGATGAATTTATCATGTAATCTGCAGAATTTATTCTAATAGAGTACTTGAAATAAATCTAATTCAGAAAACACCTCGTGATGAAGGTGTTTTCTGAATTAGATTTATTTCAAGTACTCTATTAGAATAAATTCTGCAGATCACATAATAAATTCAGCAATGACATATACATGCATCAGGACCTTTCATCAATATGACAAAAAATGCAATGATCCAAAACTTCCAGCGTTTCATATAACAACCAATAGATGTCCTCACACCCTCATTTCTTAGAATATATTAATGGAAAAATTCTTTAACGAAGAAAGGCTTAGACTAGGTATCGAGGCAGAAAAAGGGTGAAATGGTTTTATTCACAAGGAATTTGTACTCGCTCATATGAGCTGAAGCCGATAGAATCACTACTTGCTGAAAACTCTTCGTATATTTTTTTTTCTTTAAGACTGGTATCCATACTAAATGTAATGTCTATTAGTTATAACCGGTTTTAACGACGATAGATGATTTCCATTACGCACAAAAAAGAGAATTACGTTTCAGAGACACGAATAAGTGACTGAAAGACTGGAACTTTATTTCAGTATTTTTAAGAAATAATCAGTTTTGTTGCATAAAAATTAGCAATTGCAACAGGATTTTCTTATCATATGGAGTTTAATAGCAGCTAATCTCAAACTGCATTGCACCTGTTTAATTAATAACCGTACGAGCATGAAAAAATTTGATAAACTGCATTTTTTTAGTTCTCTGTAAAAGAAAACTATCGTGCTGCCTTTGTTTGTCCATCCTCACTTTATTCTGTCCGCACCTTTTTTGCCCGCGCTTTCTCTGTCCGCCCTCAGATCTTAAAAACTATTGAGGTTACAAGGCTGCAAGTTGGTATGCTGATCAGCCACCCTCCAATCATCAAACATACCAAATTGCAGCCTTCTAACCTTGGTAGTTTTTACTTCATTTAAGGTTAAAGTTTGCCATAATCGTGCTTCTGGCAACGATGTAGGATAGGCCACCACTGTACAAGGAGAAGAAGCACCGTCGTCAACAAATTAGATTTCGTGGCTCTTAAGTTACGCAAGAAAAATATTTTTCTTAAGCTGAAGTAGCTTCTGTCCTGGGAGTATCCAGCAAAAGTTCTGGAGATAACAGTAGGAGGCTTGCGACGTCTAACCTCCAGAGAATTCCGCAGTGTTTTTCTCTATCCAGACAAAACAAGTGTACAAATACTTTTAATGTTACTGTCTATAAAAGTTTGTGTATTTGAATGTAGAAATATATTTCTGTATTCATTATTTGAGACATTGTTTTGTGTTTTCTTCGTATTATTTGTTATGAGCCGAGAGACTTAATCGTTCTTGATCCTTATTCTGGGAAAATGAGTAAGAAAAACACAGAAAAATGTTCATGCAGGAAAACAAGTCTAATGATGTATTAATTAGTTTTATAATCAGGTATGATATATGTATATTTCTTTTTGTATGTTAAATCCTTTCCTCAAAGGAAAAAGTATTTTCAAATACTAAGCAAAACTGTTTATTTTTGGGTCCATTTGAAGGCACTAAGGTACGTTCTTAATGGAATAGTAGCATAACTGATAAAATATATTTTACGATTAAGTGACCTGCGAGCGAACAAAAATGACAAATTTACGAGTATATTTATCAAAATATCACATTTTATCTGCAGTTTGAAATATACGAAGTGTTTTCCATTTAATCTACACATACTGTAATTGAGACAGTGTGTGTATGAGTGTATGTTTGTGTGTGTGTGTGTGTGTGTGTGTGTGTGTGTGTGTGAGAGAGAGAGAGAGAGAGAGAGAGAGAGAGAGAGAGAGAGAGAGAGAGAGAGAGAGAGAGAGAGAATATAGAACTTTTTGAGTCATAATATAATTTTCCCTTCATCAGTCATGTAATTGACACCGATGCTCTGTCAACATATGCTGACCTTCACAGTAACAAAATCAAAGGAAAGTTTGGTCGAACTTTGTGAAAAAAGGGGGGCTGTAGCTTTGTTCATGATTTTTCATTCATTTTACCTGTATTTACTTACTACAAAATTTCCTGCGCTAACCTGGCTAACTTGCATATAAAGTTAGATTATAATTTTCTTATATTTCCGATTTAAAAGATATAAAATCTCTCTTTATTCATTTTTTGTACTACAGTATACAGTTTCACTGTTCGAGAATAACCTTGAGATGTAACAAAGTAAATCAATGAAATTTTTTTTTTTTTTTTTTTTTTAGAATTTGTGAGGCTAAACGGGTGAGTGGCAACAGCTTCCAGGATTCTCTTTGTATTACGAACCCTGCATAAAATGTTCTATATCAATTCCTATTTAAGCAGTAATCCTATTCGGAAAACCATGAATGTGCTAGTCGAAAACAATGTAGATTATGATACGGATATGTATTTATGTAAAGATAGTGTTTTTACATGTCATTTCAAAATTAAGTAAACTTCAGTTATGTAATTTAAAAGAGAAAATAAGTATATGACCTCATTCACAATTTTGTATTTTATGGTAATATTTCACTATCATCATATTTTCCAAGTACCACCGTCAACTGATAAGGTTTAATGACACTTAAGCTACAAAAAAAATAAAAATAAATGAAAGTCCAACAAAGTTCTGAAGTCAGAGGCAGGCGACTTCTTATCACTTGAGAAAAACACGTTTACAAACAAATATTTTCTTTTATTGTATTGTGTCTGTATCTAAACACCAGAAAATCTTTATATATTCATTTGTATGGATCTTTGTTATGCAAATGATATACTGTCATAGATTAAATTCTTTTCATATTATTTATTATATTCTAATAGCCTTACTTATTCTTATTTCTTCTCTTGAGAAAATATGTAAGATTAACTCAGAAAAAATAGTGCTGCTGGAAAACATTGTAAGATGTATTAATTATTATTATATTAAATTATGATTTACATATATATCATTTTGTTTTGTTATTATTTTTTCTCAAATGGGAAATTATTCTTTACTAATGAGGGAATTTCATTTCAATTTGTCACTATTTGTAAACAATAATGTAGCCCCGTAATAGAATTATGCTATAAATATTATTTTTACATCATTATTAAAATGTTATATAGTTTTAATATATCAACCTGTGAGCGATGTACTGTACAAAATTTTTACGAATTGTGAATTTATCATATATTACCCTTAAGTTGAAGCAAATCAATATGCTCCCTTTACACATAACTTGAAGGTAACATGTGTTTGTGTCTGTGAGAGAAAAAGAGAGATTTAATAAAACTATAGTATTTCTAAATGCATGACATAATATCTCCTTTCAAAAACATGTAACTGGCTCTATTGCTATGTGAACAGATACTGAATTTCAGTAGTAACCAAATAAAGCAAAAGAGACATCGAAAGCTTGTAGGAAAAGCTGTTGTAGTTTTGCTCGCGATTTTTTTAAATTCTTACTTTACTTTCATTTTGTTATTAGAAGGTTTCTCGTGATAACATTTAATGGTATTTTTACAAAATGAGATTATAGGTTAGGTCTATATCCAGTTCTTAAAATCTACAAAGTCCAACTGATGAATGGCAACGGTAACTTTGTTTATTTTCCTACTATATACTGTATACTTTAAATTTTAGCGAAAAGCCTTGGGATTAGACACTGATAGCTATTGGAAAAATGGCTCGCATAGAATTGGTGAGGCTAAACGGATGAAATACAGCTTTTGGGATCATCTTTGTTTTACGAACCATTATAAAATATTTCAGATCAAATAATATTTATGCAGTAATCATGGCCTGAAATCCCTAACTTGTTTTATTAATGGGTTAGGTGAAAAAATATTTTCGATTGTGAAATGTTTCATAATCGAAGATGTTTTTCAAGTAACATATTACGGAACTATAATGTTTTTCATGTCACTTAAAAATCAAGAAGGAAAACTGATCAGCCGAAAGTATAGTTCTGACGCGTATCGCTTTATTATATATGATAAAACCAAATAGATTTGGGTTAGAAAAGTATCGTCGAGTTACAGTTTGCCCTTTTTAACAAGAAAATGCCATTTTGGTTGTAGTGAGCTTATACTTTAAAGACAGAGATTTCTCACAGCCGCAACACCTTTAAAAAATGGTATGTCAAGTTCTTGGCATATATTGCATTATTCTCTCAGGGTACCACGATTCTACGATTAGAACCAGACTGAGATTTAAACTTATATTTCTATTAGAAGAACGAATATTCTTTTTCTCGGAGAAATTTGACAATTTGTAACACAAATTAGTACAAATCCAAACTTAAAACCCAGCTTTAGATGTTGAGAGAACTAACCTCTTTTGCAATGAGTTCTTCATCTTAATGTACTTGTTATTTTAATTTAAGTATAGTTTTAGTTTATTTTTTAATGAAACAATATATTTAATCTCTAAAATTAGATAGGAAATGCCTAAAATCTTTTGGTGGGGACGGCTGACAGAATTATTTAGGCTTCCATTCACTATGCAATGAAGTGCCGTTGGAATATTACTTCCATGTGAAAATATTTGAAGAAAGTAGCAGCAGAATATGGAAAAAGATATTATTGGTCATACTCACTCGAACCTTTAATTATCAAAACTTTCATAAAATATCACATCCACATGTTGATGGGATCACTAATTCATTCTTTTATATCTGCCGTCACTCCTCCAATTATTTTCTCTGTCTAAAAAATGCTCGGAAAAAAGGAAATAACTATTAAGTGGCAGAAATTCATCGAATCAGTGACACGGAAAAAATCGCTTTAGGATATGTAATTAACCTGGAATTTTTCATACCAGTCCTCGTCAAACGCCTTTGGCGCCGCTAAAAAAAGATCTGTCAGATCAAACGTGTCTAATTTTTTTATCGGTTCTAACTTTTTTCCATTAGTGTGGAAATTAAGCAAATTAATTTTGATACAAGCACAGAGAAAAAGAAGGCATCATTTTTCTGGAAATGTGCGTTGGGCTTTGACGATGGGGTTTTAAGGTATGAAATGCATTTCCCTAGAGAAAACAAAAATGTAATACCTGGCATTTAACTTAATCTGCGATTACTTATAGAGACAGAGTGCACTTTAATACTGTATTACTAATTCAGAATAGTTTTTCACCTAACAAAAAAATAAGCTATGGAGAGCGGACATTAATGCAAAAAACATAAAAAATTACATTTTAGTTTAATATTGTGCATCAGCAAGAAACGTCTTTTTTTTCAAATTAAGTAACAAATTGGAAACTATCAAAAGTCATTTACAAAGTTACTCAGAAGTAAAATCTTCAGACCAAGTAAATTCCATGCCTGTCTACCATTTCCCATCCATTCTCACCTCAAGCCATCTCTGGTCAGGTCACTGCGTTTAAATGCTGCATAAAAGGTAGCAAGCGCTATGCTTGGGTATTGCTGCCCCAGAAGAGCCATTGAATTAAAGAGGTTATATTCTGTTTAAAAATATTTCCATTAGCCTTCAAAATTCCGCTATTGGTATTAGATTGCTGGGGATTCCAGCAATCATAAATGAATATGAAGTCTAACGTTCTTCAAAAATTTCTTTATTGCTTTTCTTCAATATTCAGCTATCAATATACACATCCATTTAACCTTTATATATATTTCACTGCAATGTCCTTTCATCTGTCCTCATATTGTATATCAACATATACAAACATAAGGTTATTAACATTTCATATTGTATGGGCATTAAACAATCTCCTTTTGAATTCCAGTGACATTGACTACTTGTGTCTAGAACATGACATTTTCCTTGGGTTACTTCTTTTCTCAGATAAATAACTATATGTCATGCATCCTTACAATGGGTGCATTCATTCACTGACGTCCTTCAGTTATATGAAAGTAGATCGTGCCCCCAAATACTTATATAACTTTGGTTATGTTACGGACGGCCCCTACCATAGTACCTATCCTTGGCCCCTTTTTGACCTACTGCTCTATGAACTATACCCCCTTCATTTCATGCCATCTAAGCATATGCAGTTTTCCTCTGAACACCCAGTCGTATTTACGTGGCGCCGACATTCCCTTGGCTTGAAAATTATTTTTCCATCTGAAGAGACACGACTTTCTTTATTATTTCTTTACTAAAGTGATTCTGAGGGTTTTCTATAAATGCATGGACACAGTTCATAGACGCTGGTCTAATTTGTTTAATAAATGTTTATCTTTTGATTGACTGATTGATTGACTGATTTATTCATGTATTCATTTAATTATCATATATTTATTTATGTATCTTTGGTTTGTTGCTTTAAGTGTTATTCATATATTGAGTTTATTTGTTTATTTATGCAACTGCTAATCTCAGTTAGTTTATTTATGTATCTTTTCTGCATTTCATTCTTACATGTATACTATATCATTCATATTTTTGTAATAAGTAAGGTTGAATAATCATTGTTAAGGTACTGCACTGATGTAAAAGGATTTTTCAGACACTTCCGATATTCATCATTTCAAACGTCGTTTCTATTTTAATTCAATAACTATTTTGTTATTTACATTCATTCAGAAGAGATTACTTGACATGATCAAAACTTATCCTCCCATATAATCAAACTATTTACTAAATAGAGTCTATAACTTAGTAAGAGGACTATGTTAACTGGAGGCAGAGATACTAATGAAGCCTTGCATGTTTTATCGATATTTTATTCATGCATTTGTACATTTAGTTATTCATTTATTTCTTTCTCTATCTATATATTTATTTATCTTATTACTTACTTACTTTACTTGCTTATTTAGTTTCAGAGAGAGAGAGAGAGAGAGAGAGAGAGAGAGAGAGAGATTATTTAACATAATCAAAACTTATCCTCCCGTATAATAAAAAATTTACTAAATAAAGTCCATAATTTAGTAAGAGGGAAGAGGTAGGACTATTTCAACTGGAGGCAGACATACTAATGAAGCCATGCATGTTTTATCGATCTTTTATTCATGCATTTATACATTTAGTTATTCATTTATTTCTTTATCTATTTATATATTTATTTATCTAATTACTTATTATTTAGTTTCAGAGAGAGAGAGAGAGAGAGAGAGAGAGAGAGAGAGAGAGAGAGAGAGAGAGAGAGAGAGAGAGATGAGAGAAAATTCCATTTGACTTCGTTCAAGAGCAAAAACGTGTCATCAGAAGAATAGCACTTAGGTTACCACGTGAGTTACCTCGTAATTGGTCATTTTTAGTTCCTAGATGATGCTCTATCGGCGGCCAATTTATTGAAGCAGCGAGCGACCTTGCACTCAAAACAACCAATTTATCCTCAAAATGTCCTTCGATCGTCGTTAGCTAAATCCGGAAGCTTTATCCAGCGGGACAACTTCAAGCTTTCATTGGTTTTGTATCGTTTTCAAAGCATATAATATAAATAGTGAATGGAATCATCTGAGGGTATAGTATCGAGACATAAGAGGAGAAAATTTGCAATAAGATTCAAGATACGGGATTGCAAGTTTGAATACATACTGTATGTTGCTGTTTTCTACATAGATCGCTTTAAAACACAAACACACATGCACCCACCCAACTACCCACCCATCCACCCACACACACATACAATATTCATATATATATATATATATATATATATATATATATATATATATATATATATATATATATATATATATATATATATATATATATATATATATATATATATATATTTATATATTTTATTTTTTACATATATGCATATATATATACATATACATACATACATACATTCATACATATATTCATATATATATATATATATATATATATATATATATATATATATATATATATATATATATATATATATATATATATATATATATTAATATATATATTAACTTTATCACATACGCAATTGTTCTGTGCATTAGTACAGTTACTAACAGGACCTCATTCAAAACTCAAGAGGACGTAAGGGACGTGAACACCTGGATGAAGATACGGGCAGAGAAAGACTAAGGTCACGAAGGGGGTGGGGGCAGGGCTGTCTACACAAGAGGCGGAGGGCAATTACAGGATTAAAGTACCCAGCGCACAAATATAAATAGAGCTGGACTACATGCTTGGTCATTGAACGGATACTTGAGTATGAGGACTGTTTGTCCTAGAAAGTTGTAACTTTTTCTGAATAAATAACTCTACCAGATACCATCCAGTTGAATGAGGTCCTGTTAGATATATATATATATATATATATATATATATATATATATATATATATATATATATATATATATATATATATATATGTATATATATATATATATTGTGTGTGTTTGTGGGTGAGTAGGTGCCACCCACCCACACCCACACACATACACAATATGTCCTGAAAGTTGCAACTTTTTCTGAATAAATAACTCCACTAGATACCATCCAGTTTGAATGGGAGGTCTCTGTTAGATATATATATATATATATATATATATATATATATATATATATATATATATATATATATATATATATATATATATTGTGTATGTTTGTAAGTGGGTAGAGAGTTAATTACCCACACACATTAATACACACACATTATGCACACTATGCATATATATATATATATATATATATATATATATATTTATATTTATACTGTGTGTGTGTGTGTGTATGTGGGTGGGTGGGTGTGTGATGTACTCTTGTGTTTTAAAGGATCTATGTAGAAAGCAGCAGCATATGAATGCAAACTTGCAATCTTTTATTGAAGGCAATTTCAACTAAACTCTTAGCTCCCGTATCTTGAATCTTACTGCAAATTTTCTCCTCTTACACCTCGATACTATACCCTCAAATGATTCCTTTCACTATTTATTTTATATGTTTTGAAAACAGGACGAAATCAATGAAAGCTTGAAGTTCTCACGTTAATCAAAGTTTCCGGATTGTATTGATATGAACTGGAGGACGTCTCTCTCTCTCTCTCTCTCTCTCTCTCTCTCTCTCTCTCTCTCTCTCTCTCTCTCTCTCTGTGTGTGTGTGTGTGTCTTACCTAGATCATCCCGTCTTATTAAACAAAGAACGGAGGACTGAAATTCTGTATGAACAGGATGAATTGAATGAAGTTTTAGCAAAAGTGTAAATCTCCTGAGGATATAATGGATTTTAAACAGAAGAAAAGACAAAAATAAATAAGTAATATTCTGCACCGATGATAACTGGATATGATTGCTCTTGAAAGACATAAAATAAGAAAATCATTTTTTTTGTCGTGATCCTGGCTGATGATACGAAGAATTATTCTTTTTTCATGATCTACTTCTGCGGAGATGATCGTATATTGCCTTTTCTAATGCATCAGTAAAGGGGACCAAGAAGTATCAGTGTGCATATTGTGTGTGTGTATGTGTGTGGGTGTGGGTGGGTGGCACCTACCCACCACACAAATAAATATATATATATATATATATATATATATATATATATATATATATATATATATATTATATATATATATATATATATATATATATATATATATATATATATATATATCTAACAGGACCTCATTCAAACTGGATGGTATCTAGTGGAGTTATTTTTAGAAGATTTCTCCTTATTTTGATACTTGCGTATCACTACACTACAATTTTTGTTGGCCTAATTTTTTTCTCTGATTTTTTGATTTCTTATCATGTCTACCAGTTCAGACAATAGTAGAATCCATGATCACAGAGGAACTGCAGAGGAAAACTTTACAGAAATGCGTCCGCACAACAGTAAAGCAGATCATATATACGTATCAGTAACTTATCAGTTCCGTATTACTAACAGTTGAAAACCAGTCAACAGCCGTAAGCGAAGAACAAATCTTTAGCAAATACTGGATACCGTATGACTATCAATATGTCGCTGACTTTTATCTAGCCTGTCTGCGATTTGTGAGTGATAAGTCACCGACTTGTTTATGACATACTTTACTGTAGTGTTGATGCCTCTTAAGTGTCCTGTCGTTTGTTCAGAAATTGAAACCACGTTCCTAAATTTTAAATCATAAGTAACTGTAAACTAGCATGTAGCATCTCTTTACTCCAACGAAGCTGTAATGAATCATGTAAATCATAAACTGCAAGGATACAAGAAGCTAAAATTATAAGTAATCATACAAGTAACTGCTTTGTGTGAAGCGTTATCGGTTGAATTTTGCCGACTGACAGTTTTTCAAAAGAGTTTACTAAAGTAATAATGTCCATGCTAATAATGATGTATAATTTGTTATGAACAAAAACTTTCCTGTGTTGGTTTTTCTTTTAATTTACTGGTTCTGTCTCGCACTGATCCGGACAGGCCACAAATACATAATAGTTATTTTTAAGAAATAACGGAAGTAGTGGTGGACAGAGATCGACTCTTCCATTTCAATGGAAAATTTTGAATCACCAAAAACATTTGCTTTTATGACCTAGCAATCCTTCATATGAAAAAAAACGAAGCAAAGAAATGGAATATTTATCGAAACAAAGTAAAAGATAAAGGAGTATAAGTGCAACTAGTTTTCAATAGCCATTATCTCTCTCTCTCTCTCTCTCTCTCTCTCTCTCTCTCTCTCTCTCTCTCTATCAAAACTTCTGATGCCAAAGCATCTCTCATATGAATTATAGCTGTTATTACTTCTCTTTCCTTCGTTGCGTAGCGTTTGCATTCCCTGTTTTATTATAAGTTAAGGCCTCAGTGATCTACGAACGAAAGGAACAAAGTAAACACACGCAAGGAAAAAGACATTTCCTTACGCAATTTTACCATCTCAAATGCAACCGCCCTAATAACCCTCATGCAGAAATATCGGTGAAGCGTCATGCTTTTCGTTATTAAAAACTGTCAAACGAGGATGAGTTAAAAAAAAAAAAATGGGCTCTTTTGCTACAAGTTCATGTTTACGCTATCTTATGCATTATGTGTTGTTTCAATAATAGTCTTTATGGACAGCGAGAGAGGGGGCGGTTGTGGAGGGCGGGGGGTGGTTGGGAGGTTAAGTATCTGAACATTAGGCAAATTATACATTTTCGTGCTGAGAAAGAGGAATGGATCTCTGTCCTCTACCCTGATACGCGCATTGCTTCTTCATTGATCTAAATGACAGCAGGGCTTCCCAAGAGGAAGACAGAGAAATGGGGCATTATTTTGGATGGGATCGTAAACGAGCGTCATTTCTTCTTAAGCGTCCAGAATATATTTCCCATCCTCCCAAATAACATTATTGAAATTTTCTTAGAGAGCGGAGCAATATAATCAGGTTGCGATGTGATGACTTTGTGTGAATGAGGTATTGGGGTGGTGTATAAACTTTTTTTTTCTGATTTCGAAAGGATAAAGCTCAATTTCTTTGTACTCACATGAAGTGTCTTGCGCTTATCGAGCAGAGAACGCATCGTGCAAGCCGAAGTGGTTTCTTAAATTTCTCAAATCCCACTTCCAGGATTTCAGAGGATTTTGCATCATTGTCTATTGACGGACAAACGGTGAGAAACCAAAAAAAATCTGGAAAAACTGAAGAAAAGAAAACAGAAAATAATAGGCGGGAAACCAGTAGCAAGATCAAATCTATTCGAATTTAAAGAAATTTGCGAAAATTATAATTAAAAGAATTAATAAGTAAAAAATTAAGCTTTTAAATGGAACTTAGAACTCTACTGTTTACTCATACCCAGATCTTCTGGAAAATATAATAACCCTTTTTACCAAGGATTGTGATTTTGACTGCTTCTGCTGCAATGTGGAAAAGAACACTAACCAAATTGAATGATTAAAACTACTTATAGAAATTTTATTCCTGCACTTACTGTAGCCAAATTAAATAATATAATAATATATTTCACTGTAGTATACAAGTTTTTCTCTCACATACACTGTAAAGAATTTCAAGAAGTACAGGTTACACCCACACACACACATATATATATATATATATATATATATATATATATATATATATATATATATATATATATATATATATATATATATATATATATATATATATATATATATATATATATATATATATATATATATATATATATATATATATATATATATATATATATATATATATATATATATATATATATATATATATATATATATATTATATTGTTTTTATATAACAACCATGTCATATTGTATACACTAAAAATGATAGTGAAATAGAAACACTAAAAATGATAGTGGAACAGAAACACTACTTTGTGTAATTCCAGACACAATGGGTCTTTGTTCGGTAAAGACCCCATCAACAGCAACCAGCTGCTGCCTACCTGTATGGAAATCTTGAAGTAATCCTAAATCCTATCTACCCATTCCAAGACTCTGAAATTTATATATAAGTTCCTTATGATTTACCAACTCAAAAGCAACACTAAAATCTATTTGAGTTACCCTACACTCAAAACCGTCATCAAGGTTCTCTTGCAAATGGCATGTCAATCTAAAGGAGCATCACAGGTACCTATTTACTGTCAGCTAACAATACTTTCGATTCCAAGTACTTGTAAAGTGGCCTCAAAATAAATTTTTCAGCAACTTCGGATTGCCTAGGGTGAATAGATATTAACCGTAGTTGCTGTAGTCTACTCTTTGGAAATAGGCACTGTAGTGGTAAGTTTGCCCTCATCAACAGGCATACTACATCAACATAAAAATCTGTATAATCTACTAATCTTTGGAGGCAACAAACCTTTTTAAAAAAACAAAGGGAAGCACCCAACAGTATCTCCTCCATCCCAGCTATGAAGATTATCCAAAATTTTCTTAACATCCCTAGAATGAAATGTAAATTTTGTAACAATAGGTTCAAGATACCAAGTATCAGGGAGAAGGACATCCACAGCTGATTGCTCAGCTTCAAAAGCTCGATGAAGCAGTTCAGCCTTTTCCCTTAGGGCCAGTTACCAATCTACCATTATATGTTAGTAGTGGTGAAATGGAAGATGAGCCTGACCCAAAGATAGAAGGAGCCAACTTGGTCCATCCTTCAAGCATCCTTTTCAAGGAATGATTTAAATTTCTCTTAGTTGTATGGTAACTTCTATTTGCAGCACAGCGAAACTCTACAAAAATGTTGTAATTTTCATGTGAATGATTTCATCTCCATGTGTTGTATTTGGTCTGTTAGTCATGGTAGGCTCATCTGCTTATATATCAAAACATGGTGACCTTTCTAGGAATATACTTTGCTAAATAGCCAGCAGCATTTCATATAACTTCTCCTTGGGACCTGGACTTGACATAGTATCTGAAATATTAAGGGCCTGACAAGTTTCAGTAATGCAGTCCCAATTGGTTCTAGATCTCAGCCAGACCATTTTTCCAATGGTGGCATGAGGATTATACTGATTGACAGATGTCCATCTCAATGGCATAATTGTTGGAAGTGCAGATATGATATACTCGCAGACCTTAAAGCTGACAATAGCTGGAACATCTGTGAATATAAGATTTAATCTATCACCAGAAATATGCGTGGGTTCCTCAATTAGCTGGACAAAATGGAGGGTACACAGAACTCAAGAGTGGTCCGACCATGTTGATCTGAGGAATTTTCATTTCAGTTTCCACAAGTAATGAATGAACTTTTGACTCCTATGAGTCATACTGAATCTTTCCAAGAGACATTCATATACTGAATCATCAATAATTGGATTGCAGTAAACAGTAAATACATAAACATTGTAGAACTCCATGAAAATCTTAAAACAAAGAACTTCACTGACTACTACACGCCAAGTTTTTTTGAAAATAAATTGTCCAGACCTAGTGTATACAACCATACCTTGCACGTGTGGGATGTTACAATGATAAATAAAGTCAAGGCTATCATACCCTGGGATAGAAAATTCAACCTCTGACTTATTTACTACTTTCAAATATCTCAGAAAAACATCAAATTGAAGTTATGGGGACAATTCTGGAGATCAAGAAAATTTGACCTTAAGCCTCGAATTTTTTTAGCAAAGTACTCTGCAATTTTTCTTACAGGCCGATGGTTAAGCTCAATGTCTCCCAAAGAATCAGAACTAACAACATAAAATTAGTTAACTCTACTGTAATAGATTCTTAACAATAACAATTTGGCAAAAATCAACAGAACAAAGAATGGTATTTACTTTATTCACAATGATTTTGTTAAAAGGATAACTAAAGATAACCATGTCATAAAAAAAAACCGGAAGCAAATGGTCGACAAAGTGGAGCAGGGACATTGTAAGGCAAAAAAGAAACCTGCCAGGTTTGCCACAACAACTTGGGGAGAACAGTCAGGATGGATTTACAAATTATATAAAGCTAAGACCGAAAAGATTAGGTAAAGAAGAAGGCACTTTCCTGATAATCAACCAAGCAACTTTTTCTTTCTCATCAGCCTGCCCTACACACTTTTCAAAAAAAAAAAAAAGGGGGGGGGGAAAGTGAACAAAAAGAGGAAAAATGCCTGATTGTACCCTCCAGCAAGGGCACTCAAACCGAAGACCATGGAAGGCCACAGTACAATGACTATGGCACAGTCCTTGATTGGAGAACAAGATTTGTATTCAGAGTAACCCTCTCTTATAAGGGTTACCTATAAGGGCTGAAGGATCCCTTCCACCTGCTGGATTGATTTCTGAGTGTCCTTTTCCTACGAAGGTAAAATCTGCTGTATCTTAACTCAAAGTAAACGTTAGGCGGTATGTGACTCTAGTTCACAGAAGATATTGTATTACCAACTCATACCTAATGATATATCCGTAATAAAATGGCCCAAATAAAACTGTGATATGTCTGCTTTATTGTCTTTTGTTGGTGAGTACAATTGTATCTTACAGGATAATATATTAATTGTGACTTACCAATACTTTGGTATAAGCTATCTATTGAGAACTGAGTATCAGGTAGGATAAAGTCTGATCATAAATATGTATTTCACGGTGACGAAGTGAATGCTAATGGGTGTTATATTATTGTATCGCGTCATCAAATAACACATTGTTTTGCTGGAATACTAGATCCACAGTGACAATAAAAACAGTGTGTAGATGAGTGACACAGATGCCATATATTTATCAAGTTGAGACGGAGTATGTCAAGGTAATTTATTGTTCTTTTATTGTCATACTCTCAAGTTGTGCTGTTTTAAATTGTGCTTGTTCTCTTATGTTCTGTTAATTAATTATTGACATATAACTGAGGGACCGCTTGAGTAAGTGAGTATACATGCCTAGTCTAACCTGAGTATTCTGAATATTTGTAAATTTTGTGCGATATACATTAGTAATCCTGTCATAAAAACATTATCATATATTTCCTGTTAGGTGCTGATTGAAGATACTTTCTTTATTTCCATAATTAGAACTTTGGTTTGAGATTTAATATGGAGTTACATATAGGTATTCCGAGTTTGCATTAAATCTAAGACGATAAAAAATGGATTCCCATGACTGTTCACCTCATATTTACATGAGCGCTAGGTTATTAAACTTGGGTTTGAATTGTCAGTCTCATATATATATATATATATATATATATATATATATATATATATATATATATATATATATATATATATATATATATATATATATATATATATATATATATATATATATATATATATATATATATATATATATATATATATATATATATATATATATATATATATATATATATATATATATATATATATATATATATATATATATATATATATGTATGTATATATATATATATATATATATATATATATATATATATATATATATATATATATATATATATATATATATATATATATAAATATATATATATATATATATATATATATATATATATATAAGTACAAAAATGTGTATGTGTGTGGTTGTGTTTTTATATGTGTGTGTGAGAGTGTGCGAGCGTGTGTAAATTTGTTCATGTTAATTTCCACACAATAACGGATTTTATGAAATATTGCAAATCCTCGTTGCTGTTTTCGTAAAATATGGTAGATTTCATTCTGCTTACAAAATAATGACAGTAAAATTTTTTCAGCTCTTAAAATCAGGAAGACCTTTTCTTTTGGGTACACCGGTCCATTCAGTCCATCCGTGCACATCCCAATGGTTTGCTAACAAGCTCTCTGAGAGGATCTTCTTTTTCCCTAGAAGTGAAAAATCAGGCAGAATCAAGATCTGGAATCAATATGCACAATGAGGCGAAGAAGTTAGGGTGAAAAGATAGAGTGAGGTGCAATGAATGAGGTTCCCTGAAATTCTTTCGACAAAATTAATGACGAGAAGAGTGAAAGCGGTAGGAGGAGTAAAATGAGGAGGATGTGGAAAGTGATGATGATAATGAAGGCGAAAAGAAAAGCATGCTGAGAAAATTTATCACAGTAACTGGATAGGGGAGTACGAAGAGGAATAGAGAGAGAGAGAGAGAGAGAGAGAGAGAGAGAGAGAGAACCATCTATCTTTCTTTGTCTACTATTAAAGCATCTGTTATGCAGTTGATTTAACTAGCCCATCTCTTCCAAATATGGTCAGTTGTATTTCATTGTGGCTTTGACTAACTCACATATGTCGCATGTTTACTCCAAGTTAATATCGCTTGGCTATGTAACCGCCTGAATTATTTTCCAACTTCCCCTCCTCTCTCTCTCTCTCTCTCTCTCTCTCTCTCTCTCTCTCTCTCTCTCTCTCTCTCTCTCTCTATATATATATATATATATATATATATATATATATATATATATATATATATATATATATATATATATATATATATATATATATATATATATATATATATATATATATATATATATATATATATATATATATACTGTACAGTATATATGTATATATATACACTAGAATCTATTAATTCTTACCTGTAACCAAGGAGAGGAAATCTGAGGTAAAATCAATGTCAGAGGATATTTGGAACCTTATATGTAAGTTCCTTCTCTGACAGTTATTAAAATTCCAAGTTTTCATGGATAAACCCGTAAAAGGACTCATGAAACACTAGCTACCTAACTACACTCTACAGCCCTTGTATATTGCAGCTAAAGACTACATCCATTTTTTAATGAATGGAATTTATGTTATTCTTTTACAAGAAAAGAATTTTAGGCTTCAGCTCCAGAACCAGACAAAACACCATTATCACTCTGTGATAATGCAGTACTTAAATGAATGAAAAATTCGATTACACTAGCAATAAAATATAAAAGATAGTCGAAGATCAGGAAAGAAATTTATGACACTTTGATTATACAGGGTTGGATATACAAAAATATTTATACTTAGCAGCTATATTAATAAGTGAAAAGTGATAAAAAAAAGTATTTCTTTTCACGATATATGTATATCTATCTATCTATCTATCTATCTATCTATCTATCTATCTATCTATCTATCTATCTATCTATCTATATATAAATACATATGTATAATATGTATATAAATATATATATATATATATATATATATATATATATATATATATATATATATATATATATATATATATATATATGCATATATGTATGTATGTATGTATGTATGTATGTATGTATGTATGTATGTATGTATATATGTATGTATGTATGTATGTATGTATGTATGTATGTATTGTATGTATATTGCATTTTTTGTTCTTGGAAATAATTTCATAAAATAAAAGAATAGTGAAAATAATGATTGTAATTAAAATAATCCTCTTGACAATATAAATCGTAAACAAATGAATCCACTTTTATACACGTTCACATCCATTTCATCATTAGTATAAAAATACAAATTAATTTGTTGCAGATGTCAAACAAAAAACTATATTGATAAAATGTATTAAATAAATAATTTTATGGAATTCAAACGGCATCTTCGCATTATTAAACTGAATTTTTTTTCAAGGGTCCTCATAATATTGTATCTCACATTTTTATGAATGGGAAATACTAATCGTCTGTTCTGTAAAAAAATTTCTTATAAATATTTCAAGAGTGCTTTGTTATTATTATTATTATTATTATTATTATTATTATTATTATTATTATTATTATTATTATTATTATTATTATTTTAAGGTGATATTGTTAACTAAATATTTTCAAAGGGGATAAAAGAGAACAGAGCTTAAATGTTAATTAGTTGTCTGCAAAAAAATTCTAGGTTCTTCTATTTTCTAATGTGGTTCTGTACAAATGATCCCATTTTAAACATATGTCAAGTACTAATTGTTGAGGATTTGTTGAGGATCATAAAGAAATTCATTTCACCATTTCTCTCAGTTCTTAAGAAAAATACTATATCCTACCAATTTACAAAATACTTTCTTAAACAATAATTATACTTTACTTCTTTCTTGATTTAATGACGCAGCATTTTGCATTTTCCTTTTGGTTTTCTTTTTTTCAAATATATAAAGTCTGTATGTCTGAAACCAGGAACATAAGTTTCGAACTTGCGTTACTTTGGAGCTGGTAAATTCTCAGTTTTCAACAGAATGAAGGTAAATGACCTCAAATAAACAAATCAGACTCAAAATGCTCTAAAACAAAACAGATTTATCAGCTGCAATCTATTTCAGTTATGGTGCCGACAGTCAAATAAAATACAAATGGTACGCAGAGTACGTTTCGAAAATAATTTTAGATATCCAGTTGTACAAAAACACCATAAATTTATATTCACGGAAATGCTACACATCATTTCCCTTTTTAAAAGCCATTTTATAAAAAAAAAAAAGTGTTGATGCGAGATTTAGTTCGAACCGTTATATATTGGGTTGTAATGCAAGTTTTTAGTTCCTAAAAGCTCTCATTCAAATACAGACAATATATAGCCTTATCATTTTACACGCAACAGATGCTGAGGAAAAAAACTAACTCTCCATTTATGATAGCAAATGAAATTTCTCTCATAATTATTTAGATATACTTGAGCTCAGGTTATAGAAAAGATAAGTAAAATTAATTATATTTTGTTCTAAATACTGACCCAAATGGTTTCTCGAAGATATGAAACAGGAGAGGGAAAAATCTAGATAGGATTGAGAACTTCAAAGGCAAATAATGATGATAACTTAACAATTGTAAATGAATGAACCAATTCATATTATTTATATTCTTGCAGCAAGTTCCACCCTTGGCAGTCCCGAATCTCTTTATTCTTTCAAAATAATTCTTCGAATAAAAAATTATGTATGCATAACATATATTCACAATAATACAATAGTGTTGCAATGGAAGACAAACATAGTGTTATAGAGTAAGTATGGAATGTATCATTGAACTGTTTGGTTTCATAAAATCTTTTCATAACTTCAAAAAAACCCTTGAATTTCCCCCTTTTTCCTCTTCGCTCCTGTTTACAAATATAAGTGGCATGGCATTCTGAGAGAGAGAGAGAGAGAGAGAGAGAGAGAGAGAGAGAGAGAGAGAGATGTGGTATGAATAAGTATTTCAAACATGATGTACACCGAAATACTTGTAAGTTTCTAATACACTGTTTTGTTATACCCATCACTCACACATACACACATACACAGAAATCCTTAAACTGAATCCTGTGAGGACAGAGCACAAACACAACGACTTTGTCATGCAAATGAATCGCAGCAATCCCATTACTGTCACTCGGGTAACGACCTTAAATTGTCTCTTTCACTGTCATTCAAGCAATGGAATGGAAGAACACAGATTAAATTCAGCAAAAATCTAATTCAGAAAAACCTTAATTGGTGAACATAGACAACTACCTAACTGGAATTTGCATCAACCTGGCATCAGCTACGGCAATTTCATGTAGAGAATTTGATACTGTCGTTTAGGAAAACAGATGTCATTTCTTATTAGCCTTTTCACTTTAAACTATAAGAATTTTAGGCATCGAGTAAACTATACCCAGTTACTTCCTTGAACATTCTGTTTTATACATTTTTCATTTATCATCATTGCTTGCTAATAATTTAGTAACTGGTTCCCTAAGTAATATTTGAAAATAATATATTAATTAAGAAATATTATCTTCTACGAAAATCTTGACGTTTCCAGTGCACTGTATAAAAACAGGATATTTGATCAGGATTCGTGTATACACACACACACACACACACACACACACACACACACATATATATATATATATATATATATATATATATATATATATATATATATATATATATATATATATATATAGTTTTACCTCTGTCAATTGTGCCTTTATGCTTATCTTTATGTTTTTGTAGTCACGCAATATCATGTGGTAAAACTGAATTTACTTATGTCCTAATTATTAAAGGGGAGCTATCCCCCCTTCTCTCTCTCTCTCTCTCTCTCTCTCTCTCTCTCTCTCTCTCTCTCTCTCATCTGGATTCGTACGTAAGAATTATGACTGCAGAATTCTCATACGTCCATTATTAAAACATGCCTGCGTTTCATGCATGCTCGAATATTTCCCTTACAAAACCTAAAACATATAACAGATTCATCATCCCAGAATCCTTATTGAAGATTTAAACAAAACGACCCACTGATTGGAATAAGGGAGCAATAGGGTATATACATGGAATGAAGGTCTCATAAATGAAAATCTCTCTCTCACTTTCTTTCTCCCTCCTCTGTCTCTTTCACATGTAACAGGAAACCCATAAAAAATCATGTTACCAAACAGCCTCTATGCTTCCTCTTATGAAAACGTTTTCCCTATAAAAAAGGGGATGTAGTAAAAATATTCTTTTTTCTGAGAGAGAGAGAGAGACAGACAGACAGAGAGAGAGAGAGAGAGAGAGAGAGAGAGAGAGAGAGAGAGAGAGAGGTAAATGTTTTTGCTAATTTTTTCCTTCTACTTGCAATAATAGTGATCACATTTTCTAACTACCAGTTGTCAATTGCCGTGAGGTAGCCTCATTTCATGTCATTTGCACCAGTCTGGAATGTTTTCCAGTCATTTCAACTAGATATTTTCGCTATTTTTAATATATATATATATTTTTTTATCGGTTGCAGTTATCTAAGTATCTTATTGTTTTTAATCGACATATGAATAATTTTCTTGAGCACAGGTTCTATTCGCTAAGACTCTACATATGACCCTCGTGGCAATCTCGTAAAGAGAAAAGTATTATGAGACAAATTAGTCTTTTATAGTCTTGAACATTCTCATGACAAAATGTAACTTGAATTTTATCCAACTTAATGAAGCAATATCGTACATAATTTGAACTCGAATAAGAGGAGGTATGGTTTCAATTTATATAAGGAATGTTTGTAAAGAGTATACAGTTTTTCGTTCCTCAATGTTTGTAAAGACTTAATTTCTCAAGGTTTGTAAAACAAAATTTCATTTCTCACAAACTCCATTTCAAACACATAAAGGTTATTCGTGCTTAAAAATTAAACAAATCTATGCAATGGATTTTTATGATTTAAATGTAAAGTCCTTAGAAAGTACTACACTTTATATGCAATATAAAAAAAAATCTCCGTAACCGCGAGAATCTCAGTTGCATTAACACTGATTGTTCGGGATTGGTTACCTACAATGGGACCAAAATGCCTGAAAAAAAATATTGTCACTAGTGAATCGATGGAAACTTTTTCTTTCTTCAGGGAACTGTTTTATAAATATAAAATTTCTTGACAGTTTCTGGTAGGTAAGTTTTTTAGTTTACTGCAGAATTGGATTATCATGTTTTATTTTTGTTTTTTTTTTTTCTGAATGAAGTACATGAAAACTTAAGAATATTTTCGTTTATACTTAGAGGACACAGGGAAAAGTAAAATGAAGGAGAAAATACAGTAGCATTAAAATTATAAAAGACATTTCAAAATATGGAACACGTATGTGATCTAATTGTCAATCTGTCACTGTTTGTCTAATGAATTTTGTTGATTTTGTAGTTAAGCAATACATTTGGGGTATGTTTTCTTCTTTCAGCTTCCAGATGTCTTGAAAGTGAAATATTATAGCTGTATGGTGTTGTGTGTGTGTGTGTATATATATATATATATATATATATATATATATATATATATATATATATATATATATATATATATATATATATATACACACACACACACAAACATTTAGCTACAAATGCCGTTCAGATATCCAATTTGCGCTAATTCGGGAGTATCACTGAAGTGGAATTATAAGTGATAAATGATTTGGTACCTAAGTGACTCGAACACTCGACTGTACGATTCAAAGACTTCCATTCTATGTGCACGCCACTGAGATGTCAAGAGAGACAGAAATTAGTGCTGAGTCTACCTTACATATCCCAGTCGAATGCAGGAGTTTGTACTTAGCGTAGGGATCAATCCACCTCCATCATGACAGCCAATTGGTACGTTTGGAATATTTACCTATTCATGAATTTTTTTATAACATCACTGTGGAATTTTGTATACAGCCATTGAGCTGCAAATGTCATTCAATATCCAATTCGCGATTCTTCGGGAATATCACCAAAGAGGAATTATAAGTAGTAAATGATTTGGTACCCAAGTGACACGAACACCAGACAGTACCAATCAACGACTTCCAGTCGACACTCTCGACCACTGGCCTGTCAAGAGAGGTAAAAGTTAATGCCAATTCTACAATACATGTCCCTGTCGAGCGCAGGAATTTGTACTTAGCGTTAGTTCCTCGTTGGACGAGTCGGTAGAGTTCTCGGCTAGCACTCTTCTAGACCCGAGTTCGAGTCTCCGGCCGGCCAATGAAGAATTAGAGAAATTTATTTCTGGTGACAGAAATTCATATTCTCGGTATAATGCGGTTCGGATTCCACAATAAACTGTAGGTCCCGTTGCTAGGTAACCAATTGGTTCTTAGCTGCGTAAAATAAGTCTAATCCTTCAGGCCAGCCCTAGGAGAGCTGTTAGTCAGCTCAGTGGTCTGGTTAAACTGAGGTATACTTAGTTTTTTTGTACTTAGCGTTGGCATCAACCCACCTTCACTATGACAGCCGACTGGTACGTTTGGAACATGAAGCCACTTATGAAATTTCATCACATTACCATGAAATTTTATATACAAGGCTTAAGCTACAATGTCATTTAACATCGAATTCGCGTTTCTTCGGGAATATCACCAAAGGGAAATTATAAGTGACAAATGACTTGGTACCAAAGTGACTCGAACACCCTACAGTACCAATCAACGATACTAATCAACATTTGTAGCTTAATTTAGCTATATAACATTCACAATGAACTTATAAAAATTCATGTTGGAAACGCACCAATCCGACGCTAAATACAAATTCTTGCACTCGACAGGGATATGTAGGCCTACAGTAGAGCCAGCGTTAACTTTTACCTCTCTCGACAGCTCAGTGGCCTAGGACATGCACTGGAAGTCGTTGATTGGTACTGTCGGGCATTCAGGTCACTTAGGTACCAAATCACTAATGACTTATAATTCCCTTTCTGTGATATTCCCAAAGTAGCGAGAATTGCATCTTAAACGACATTAGTAGCTTAATGTTTGTATACAAAACTTTACACTGATATGATAAAAATTTATGTGTTTCAAACATAGCAGTCGGCTGAAGTGGCGGAGGTGGGTTGATGCCGACAATGAGTACAAATTTGGGCACTCAACATGGATATGTAAGGTAAAGTTGGCATTAACGTTTAACTCTCTTCACATCTCAGTGGGATAGATCGTCGATTGGAAGTCGTTAATTGGTA
>NC_089795.1:23727767-23742767 GCF_040412425.1 Macrobrachium rosenbergii
ATTGAAGTTTGAGTTCATTTAATTTATAAATGGGTGATATAATCAATGTCCCAAAAAGCGTAGACGTACCATTTTTTCCCATATATCTATTTCAATGACGTTTTCTTTAAAGCGTGGCCCGAGGAAAAACTAACCCCCTCCCTCTTTCCCCGACCCCACCCTCTGCGACCCTTCACAAGTATTGAAGTTTGAGTTAATTTAATTTATAAATCAGTGATAAAATCAATGTCTCAAAAAGCGTAGAAGTACCATTTTTTCTATATATCTATTTGAATGACGTCTTTGAAGTCTGGCCCGAGGAAAAGTTAACGCCCTCCCTCTTTCCCCGACCCCACCCTCTGCGACCCTGACTCGCTTCCCGCCTTAACTCTAAACAATTGCAAACAAAATATTGTCGATGTCGTTTGAAGGCGCCGTTGGGAGGAGCGATAACACTCGCTTCTCCAGAATATGAAACAAAGAAATCGAGAGTAAGAATAATAAAAAACAAAAAAAGAAGCGAATCGAATCTAAACTAAAAGAGAGACCCAATGACTCCTGCAGGCTTCTATTTCCATAAATATGTCTCAACGATCCTAGAGCCTAAAAGGCTGTCTGGAGAATCGCTTTTGGAAAGTATGAAGTAGCCACCGAGAACGTTTAAGTTTTTCTGAGACACTCTTTCTTGCAACTTGAATCATCGGTTATAGTAGCTAATTTCTTTCCTAGCAGGATTAGTTCCCTTTTTTGAGAATGCCAGTAATATCTGAATATTAGTAGTGTAAAAGTATAAAAGTAATGATGAAAAAGTATGAGAACACAATAAATACTTCAACTCTATGGGATGTTGGCAAAAACCAAACTGAACAAGAAAAAATTATATTATGAGGCCTACCGAGTATATCCACGACCTCGCATTTTCTTTTTTTTATTTGAATATTTTTCCTCACATTTTTCCTTAGATTTCAATGTTTATTCCAGAGACCAATCATTCGCAGTATTGTTATAAAAAGTAATTTTTTATGATACAGAGCAAGAAAGGTTGTTTTCTGTTCCTTATGTTAGTTGCTGGATGACTATGAATGCTACTGAAATAAAAATTTATGATGTAAATAATAGTTAATCTAAAGCAGAACACGTAAAAAATGCACCGAAGTTTCTTCGGCGCAATCGAGTTTTCTGTACAGCGTATAAACAAAGCCACCGAATATAGATCTATCTTTCGGCGTATGAGCCGCGGCCCATGAAACTTTAAACAGGGCCCGGTGGTGACCTGTCCTATATTGTTGCCATACGCACGATTATAGCTAACTTTAACCCTAAATAAAATAAAACTACCGAGGCTAGAGTACTGCAATTTGGAATGTTCGATGATTGGAGAGTGGATGATCAACATACGAAATTTACAGCCCTCTGGCCTCAGCAGTTTTAAGATCTGAGGGCGGACAGAAAAAGCCGGCACAATAGTTTTCTTTTACAGAAAACTAAAAAAGTGAGACTGAGATCGATACGATGCCTATAGATATTGATTACGATCAGCTAAAAAATCTTTATATGCAAAATTCTCTCTCTCTCTCTCTCTCTCTCTCTCTCTCTCTCTCTCTCTCTCTCTCTCTCTCTCTCTCTCTCTCTCTCTCTCTTTAGGTAACCAATTGGTTCTTAGCCACGTAAAATAAATCTGATCCTTCGGGCCAGCCCTAGGAGAGTTGTTAGTCAGCTCAATGGTCTGGTTAAACTAGGGTATACTTAACTTTTTCTCTCTCTCTGACAAAAAATAATTTATCCTTCCCCAGCCCATATATTCACTGATTTCACGATCTATACATTCAACTTTTTTTTTATTTTCGTTCTGATATTTTCATAACATTAACAGACCAAAGCCCAATGAGATCCCATCCAATCCATTAGTAAATAAAAATAAATACTTATTAATCTAAAAATCAACCACATTCCATAGTACTTTCTTTAAAGTACATCCCATACATTCAATACGGAAATAATTTAATGATGTGAAAATAGGATATCTAATCCCAGAATCCTACATGTCTGGTTTCATGTACTGTATACACCGAACAGTGGATGCTTATGAGAAATAAGACGATTATATTAAATTGATGCATTTGAGTAGGTGTGTCAAAGAGTGACCTCGAAAACTGGTCACGAAAGGTAAAGGTTAATATCGATTAATATCATCCCCGGAAACTGAAATTCTAATTTGTTTCATTTTGCCTCTTTAAATAATTTATCAGACTATCGGTCATAAATTAATACAACAGAACTAGAATGCGTTTGGTTACAAACACGAGCTTATAGGAGATATTGTGTTTAGAAACATTTATTGCTATCTGATGTTAAATAGCGGTATGATGTGAGCACAGGTAAAATCATTTAATATCTAATAATATCTAAACTTTCGAGTGAAAAGGAAATATGTGTTTTAGTTATTTCTCTAGAAAATCAAACTACAATATGAGTTCTGTCGAAAAATATTTCATGAAGATATCATTTCAAAACCTCTATTAGTATCCAGAATTGATAATAAACTATTACAACACTTATGTCCGGTTACAAAAGTGCAATTTGGACTGAAACACATCTTACTTTTCTATCAGTCGTTTAATTCATGTCATCTTTTGAAGGGTAAGCCTTGATATGTGAATGCCATGTTCCTTTCTGTCTATCTATATATCCATCTATATGCCTATCTATCTATCTATCTATCTATCTATCTATCTATCTATCTATCTAACTTGCTTCATATCCAATTTATAAATCAACTGTTTCAAAAAAGGAAACCCGCCATGTATTATTGAATAAAATTAGGAGAGAACAAATATTTCGTTCAGAAAATGAGTGCTGAAGTCTAAGTTTGCGAGAGTTCAAACCACCTCAAAATAAGCTACCTCTAATGCTCAAACAGAATCTTCAGTGACTGAGTACTTTAAATGACTTAGTTAACATAATACTAGAGATGATCGCTTTGTCTAGGTTCCTTCTATATTACGGTGGTTATATGTTTCTCTTTGTTAATTTGGTTTTTTATTGCTTTTTGCGTATAAAGCCGCACTTAATCTTACCAGTTTATAAGATTTGGATCTATCTCTCTCTCTCCGTTTATCTCATACAGATAAGTTAAAATGTGCTGGCTGAATTACATGTTGTTAGGCAGCATATGGTCAGAAACAGATAGTGATTTCTCTGTCTCTTTCTCCTCATTATCAAACGTACACACACACACACACACACACACACACACACTCGTGCAGTAATATCTGTCTTGAACTATAGAAATGCACGTTATAACTGAGTACTCTATGATAATGTTTTTATAAAACATATTCTGAGTTCATTAACGAACTTATCCGTGGAACATATCCCCTGAATCTATTTACATAAAAATCGTGAGTTATATTCAATAAACTTACCTGCAGTGTTTTGTCCGGAACAAAATCCGGCATAGTCCACTGTATATTATTTTAATTTTTATGTAAAGGGCATTATCTATTTATAAGTGTTCACTATCATTCATAAAAATGCGGAAAAATATATGTCCATATATTTACAGAACTATACTTTTCCTTAGAATTCACTGATTGTAGGCGTACCTCTCTAAAACTAAGATATTATGATTTAACTTTTCCAATGATAGACATTCAATTTCATTTTTAAATATAGCCCTCAGTTATTGTTACACATTGAAAAATTATTCATAGGACCTTACACTTTATTTTTTTAAATATAGCCCCCGGAAATTTTTTTAAATACACATTGCAAAAATTATTCATAGTGAATTGAATCTCTAGTGGGGTAATACATCGAGAACTAGGGCTTTATCTTTAATTATAAACACTTCAATATTTAAGAACTACACGATTGTTAACTCTGTTTTACTTTTAGTTCATTGAAATCCAGATAATTGTATAACATTGCAAACGCAGCACATGTATAGGGATTTTATTTATGAAAGAAAAAGTTGAATGAACGTTATTATTGAACCCTACATCTATCAGGAAAATATGGTTAATGGCACTCTGATCGGATGTAAAAATTGACTTTAATTAAATATTAAAAATTGACTTTAATTAAATATTTCTATAACTGTATCAAGTACAGTCAGTGTTATGTAAGGTGGGGTGGATAACTATTATCATTATTACTCAGAAGATGAAACCTATTCATATAGAACAAGCCTGCAGGGGCCATTGACTTGGAATTCCAACTTCCAAAGAATATGGCGTTCATCAGGACGAAGTAAGACGAGGTAAAGGGAAATACAGAAAGAAGAGATATCACTTATTAAAAAGCAAAAGAAAATAATAAATGGATAAAAATGTATTAAAATGCAAGGAGAGTAGTAGTAGGGTTGTAGTGCATTGCATCTTCGCTTGAACTTTTGAAGTTCCAGTTACACGACATCCTCTGGGAGGCTGTTTAACAGTCCAACGATGTGAGGAAAACAGGTCCCCTGGAACTGAGATGTTCGACAGCGAGGCACATTTACTGCATATTGGTGCTGCTGTTCAGCGATTCTGGTTGCTCTTGGCAGGTAAAGGGGATCAGGGATCAATTGTGGATGTGAAAGACCTCTGTTAAGAGACCATCCATCGATGGACCAAGTCATAACTGTTACTATTAGGAAATAGAAACCTACCACCATGAACCACTCTATCTAAAAGAGATAAATCTCTGGCAGAAGCAGACATCCACACCGGAGAACAGTACTCTAGTAAAGGAAATACAAATGACCTAAAACAGGTTGCATTATTTTATCACTTTTATAAATATATGAGGCCTTACAATCTATACTTAGCACTCGTGCGTCATTTGCTGAAACTTTCAATAGATGTTTATTAAAAGTAAAATAAAATGTAAGTCAAAAGTTACATCTAGGATAGTTAAAGCTTCAGAGTTGTTCAGCAAAGTTCCATCCTCCTCAAAGGGAGGAAAGGCTGGAAAATCTGTACGAGATCTACTAATCAACAGTGTTTTCGTATTACTGGAGTTAAGCCTTATACCACACCGGCTACACCACATCCAGATTGAGGCAAAGGGCAGCTTCATTTCTCATAAGTGGAGACTTTACTACACTCACAAGTGTTGCATCATCGGCATACTGTACAATCTTGTTTTCCAGGCCAACAACCATATCACTCGTATACACTAAAAATAACAGTAGACCAGGAACACTACCCTGTGGAACTCCAGACACAATGTGTCTTGGTTCACCAAAGATCCCGTCCAGGGACTCGCTGCTGCCTACCTGTAAGGAAAACTTGAAGTAATCCTATAAGTATCTTGTGATTTACTAAATCGAAAGCAGCACTAAAATCTATTTGAATTACTCTGCACTCAAAACTCTTATCGAAATTCCCTTGCAAATGGCATGTCAAGTGTAAAAGAACATCACAGGTATCTAATTGTTTCCTATTTCCATATTGACTAACTGCTAACAGTCCTTTAGATTCCACACATTTATACAATGGCTTGAAAATAACTTTTTCAGCAACTTTGGAGAGCACAGGCAGAGATTAGTCTATAGTTACTGCAGTTTGCATACAAAGGGAAGAAACCATAAAGAACCTCTGCACCCTAAGTATCAAGATTATCCAGAATTTTCTTAACACCCCTGGAGCAAAAGGCAAATTTTGTAAGAACAGGTTCAGGATGACAAGTATCAGGGGATAGGGACATCCTCAGCTGATTGCTTAGCTTCAAAAGCTCGATGAAGCAGTTCAGTATTTTCCCTAGGCCTAGTAACCAATCCACAATCATCTGTTAGTAGTGGTGGAATGGAAGACGAACCTGACCCAAAGATAGATGATGCCAATTTGGTCCACCACAGATGAGGCTGAGTAATCCCTTCAAGTTTCCTCTTCAAGGAATTATTGCGATTTCTCTCGGATGTATGTTAAGTTCTATTCGCAACACAGCGAGACTCACAAAAAAGGTGTAGTTTTTATTTGAGTGATTTTGTCCCCATACATTGAATGTTGTCTGTTTGTCATGGTATGCTGTCTACATGTATCATCAAACCATTGGTTATTTGTCCTAAATTT
This sequence comes from Macrobrachium rosenbergii, assembly GCF_040412425.1. Taxonomy (NCBI): domain Eukaryota; kingdom Metazoa; phylum Arthropoda; class Malacostraca; order Decapoda; family Palaemonidae; genus Macrobrachium; species Macrobrachium rosenbergii. Next base: position 23,733,803 of record NC_089795.1, read on the forward strand.
GATGACCTGTCTAGGGACATATCTTGTTAAAATAGCCATCATCATTTCATTTCATTTCTTCTCGGGATCAGGATCTGATATAGTATCTGAAATATTAAGTGCCTGACAAGCTTCAATAATGCGATCCCAGTTGGCTCTAGATTTCAGTCAAATCGTTTTTCCAGTGGTGGCATTAAGATTATACTGATTGACAGATATGTCCATCAATAGCAATGATTATGCCTATATATTCACAGACCTTGGACTGGATATTAGCCGAAACAACCATGAAGAGGTGTAATTGATTACTTAAATATGCGTGTGGGTTCTCTAATTAGTAGCTGGGCAAAATCGGAGGGACACATTAGACTCAAGAGGCAGACTGGCCATGTTTGATCAGAATCGAATTCAGCTTACTCATCAGCTTAGATTATTCCACAAATAACGAATGAAAGCTAACTCGTGACTGTTTATACTAATCCTTCCAAAGAAATTCATATATAGATCGTCGATATTGGATTGGTAAAGCAAAATGCATAAACATTGTAGAACTTGCATTTAAAATTTAAAACGAAGAGCTTCATGGTAACGGCATATTCAAATTTTTCTGACGATAAATAAGTCGTCCGGACTTAATGTATTCGGCAATACCTTGCGCATGTGGGACGTTACGACGGTAAATAAAGTCCAGTCCACCAAACCCCGGGATTAAAAACTCAATATTTGACTTGTTACTACTTATAAGAGTCCCAGATAAAACACCAAATCATTGTTGCACAAACTCTGGAGATAAAAAAAATTGACCTTAAGCCCCTGAATATTTGAGTAGAGTACTTGCAAATTTTTCTTACTTTAATGAGTAAAGGCCCAAGGTTCAGCATATAATGTTCTGAAAGAATTAAAATTAACAACATAAAATCAGTATCAAAACAACTACAGCAACAGTGTAAAACTCAACAACACAAAACAATACCATTAACAACAACAGTATTTACATTATTTAAAAGAATTATTGTTGAAAGGCAATGAATAAACTTGACCATCCGTCATTGAAAAAAGCACTGAAGCAACTGGTCGACAAGGTAATAAAGCAAACTCTGTGCGCAAAAGAAATCCGCCTGGTTTTCCACAAAACTGGGGAGGACAGCCAGGATGAATTTAGAACACAAAATGCTCGAAGGAAAAAGATTAGTAAAGACGAAGGCACTTTCTGATAATCCACCAAGCAAATTTGTTTTCCCATCAGCTGTCCCACAGACTTAAAGACTAAAAAAAAAAACAGGAAAGTTGACGAAGAAGAGGATAAATGCCTGATTGTAATTTCTCAGGCAAGGAACTACACCCTGAAGATCTATGGAAGGCCACGGCACAAATGGACATATGCACAGTCCAAGATTGAGAACAAGGTTTGTATTCAGAGTAACCCTCCCTTAGAAGGCTGCCACTACCAACACAAAAGGGTCCCTTCTGCCCACTGGTTTGATTTCGGAGCTTTCTTTTCCTAAAAGAGTTGCTCTGCCAAGGCTAAATAGTTTCTTCTACTCCTAACTGTGTGGCAGGAGTCACACCCTGACGAATGTTAAGCAAGAAAGCCATATTAATCCTCACTACCAATATTAACCCATTACCAGAGAGGAGAGAAAGAGAGAGAGAGAGAGAGAGAGAGAGAGAGAGAGAGATAAGAAAAACTTCTGAATTGTGACAAAAGTTATGACCATATAAAAAACGTGTATAGACCGGCAGAATTCTCTCTATTTTTTTTTTCTGCCTCAGATGATACAATTTTATTAGGAAGAAGCCCATGCAGTCTATTCCTCTCGGACTATAACATGGATATTATCTTCATTGGCAAAACTTACGGCCTCTTAAAATTACCGAATGCTCCAGATATTTTATGCATCTGCAGAAAGCCTCCTTTTTTGCGAATTTGTTAAATTATCTAACTGAAGCGACGATTAAGCAGACATATTCACCAATTGCATTTATCTGATTATATTCTTTAACGAGGAATATTATTTCGGCTTTATTTTCTTTGAGCATATATAATATGCATCAGAGTGAATCTAATCTTAATTAATACATCATCTAAAAACGAATTACTTCTTCCGTCGTTTTGATAGCCCTTTCTTGAAGCGCAAGGGAAAATGTTGATCACCATTAACTGTTATCTGAAAGCTACTCTGAAAATCCAGTAAAGAAATCAAGGTCAATCTTAAAAAGAAAAAGAAACAGGCGGTTTAAACATTTCAAAGGTTTGGTTTCTTCGTTACAGCTACTATGAATAAAACGGTCTAAAATAGAGATGAAGCAGAGAAAATTTAAGAAACATTTAGGTAAATAATACTGACCTTTGCTAGGATTATGATATGTCTTCCCCTCACTGCTAAACTTCTGGCAAAGTCAGTTCTCTGATGCACCTTAGTCAGTAAATGCCAATGCCTTCCTCTTGATTCCTAAGGATTTATCTGCGGATTTGATACGAGGGTTTCCATTTAGAAAGGGAATTACAGGATCAACTGGAGCACAGCGTCCTGGTAAGTAATGGACGTACATATTGGCTGAAATGGATAAAAAAAAAAACTTGATGCTTTTTTATTCCTTTTTTGTAATTTTGTGACTTTATTTTACGATAGTTTTTCTTCCTAAATTATTCAAGAGTTTAATGAATGTTTTCTGAAGTTTGTTTTGAATAGATTTTCATTTCTGGTTGATAATGAACCATTACTAAAAAGCAACGTAAAAAAAATCTTTGTATTACAAACTTTAGGGAATTATTGCACTACTTAGTGTTGAATTATTATACTGTTTCTGGAATGATCTAAAATTGTTGTTAGATAGGGAATAATAGACCGCATATAAAATTGAACACTCGCTACAAATACAAGGTCAGTCGAAACTGAAAAATTATATTTCATAAATGCGTTAAAAGATATTTGTAATGATAACACCCATCTCGCTTTCTGTATGTTTATACACACACACAAGAAACACACACACAGTTTGAGTACATCACATCCGTCTAAACTTAGAAATATGATCAGAAAATCAGATGTTTTTAGATGAAACTGTAATACGTCAGAGAACCGGAGTCACACACCCACAGACACACACACACACACACACAGAGAGAGAGAGAGAGAGAGAGAGAGAGAGAGAGAGAAAATGCATTCGCCTTCCTGTGCAGACATCCTTTTACGTAGGGCAAGATTCCGAGAGACAATGGTCCAATTATAACTGGTCTTCAAAAGTGAACAAAAGATACCATAAACTTTTCCGCCTCTTAACCTTCCTCTTGGCCCTAAAAATAATGATAAAGTCTCTGAGCCAGGAGAGAGAGAGAGAGAGAGAGAGAGAGAGGAGGAAGAGAGAGAGAGAGAGAGAGAGAGGAGAAATCTCATTGATTTTAAAGCGGAAGAGATTTCGATTCTTAAAAACTGAAAATCCCTGACTTGACTCGCTCGCCAGGATGAAAATACGTAGAGCAAGACAAAATGTAAGTTTTTCTCTCAGGGGGCGAAAGTAGGCAAGTTTTTTCAAGAAAAAGAAGTTTGAACTGTTTCGGCTGACGTTTGGAAGTTGACCTAACTCTACCAGATACATATATATATATATATATATATATATATATATATATATATATATATATATATATATATATATATATATATATATAACACACACACACACACACACACACACACATATATATATATATATATATATATATATATATATATATATATATATATATATATACACACATATAATACATAAACAAAAAGTTACAACCAGAATGGAAAAGAGTGAAACAATAAGATGCTAAATACTTTCATCTTATTACCAATTACCAAGACTTAGTCACAGCAACTAAAGATGTACAGAGACAAGGACATATATATGGTGGGTATAAGTCGTATAGGAATAGAAAGAGGTTGGGAGATCACAAAACGGTCGACAGATTAACATCAAAATCTAACTATTGGTAATCCTCTTCATTTTGTCTTTCAAATCCTTCTGGAACATATCTTATATTAAAGAGTAAAAAAAAAAAATAATCATGGGCTTAAATTCAGGTTATATTGCAAGGTCAACTGAATCATAAAAATTTCAAGCAAGTTCCCGGAAATAGTTTCATTACTTTATAACATTACTTTGCTTTGTGTCCATTTTATTCTGTGGGACTTTTCACTTAGATGCAAAAATAGAGCATTATTAGTCTGACCTGTTCTCACTGAATATTTGCATCTAAGTGAAAAGTCCCACAGAATAAACTGCTGGACACAAGGCAATGTAATATTATGAATTAAACTATTTCCCGGAACTTGTTGGAATCTGTTATATATATATATTTAAAGGACACATATATGCATTTCATAGCTTCAATGCTTTTAAGATGTTATCGTGGAAGATTCAGTGTAAGAGCGAACTAGGGCGAGAGGTTTTGATGCAAGATTGCTGAAACAGTGCATATTTTGATTCCTCAGCTCTTTAACAAAGAAGCTCAGCAGTATTGGAGATCAGGTGATCTCGGCGTTGGAAGTATATTCGTGAGTACGTGCGTTACTTTGATCTAGATTATGCCAAAATCTGCCCTAAAAGTGAGTTTGATGCTCATTAACGTGATAGAACTCGCAGTTGTCCAGTCATAGCTTTGGAGTGGTTCCAGGCTTTGAAAATTGGCGAGATAAAGGTAGAGTCCTCAAATCTCTGTTTTATGGGAGAAAAATTGAACTTGTGATTTTACCAAGACTTTCTGATCATTATGTACTTGTGAACTGGTGGGAAATTAATATGAATATTCATACCTCTTTTATATTATTATTTTGTTGTGTTACGTTTGCTATATCTTGGCTATGCAGTTTACACTTTCCGTTATTGTGTTTGTATTTCATATATTTTTAGTTTCTATCATGTTTAATTCTTTCTGAAACAGATGTTTGTGGACTTTGGGTTTTGATAAAAGGACACGCAAGTCAGTTGCGTGTCAGTCTCTTCATGTAGAGACTGTTTTTTCTTTGACATGACTTTTAGTTGGTTGATTTGGCAGAGTATGTGAGATTTTGGGTATTTCCAGGCTATTAGCCATAATGACTTCTTTAATCAGAATGCTTTGCAGTTTAAGTTTAGTTATCTGACTCGATAATTCATTTGATTATGCATTTTAATCTTTGTTTTATTCATTTCTTGTTGGGTTATTTTGAATAATAAACCTATTTTTTGTAGGAATGATTGTGTTTCTTTAAATAGTCCATTTAGTTGTTTGAGAGAATCTGGGAGAGTGAGGTTAGGTGGATGAGCTTTGGGCAAACGATGAGAGAGAGAGAGGGATTCGCCGAGAGAGAGAGAGAGGGGAAAAATGCAGAGTGTGATCATGGTTGAACCTTTTTACGTCTTTTTCCTGAAGTAGATCCTAAGATTCACGAACATATATACATATTCAAAAAAGTGTTGATTCTGTTCCTACTTAACATATATATATATATATATATATATATATATATATATATATATATATGTATATATGTATATATACACACATACATATATGTATGTATATATACTGTATATATATAACATATATATATATATATATATATATATATATATATATATATATATATATATATATATACTGTATGTGTGTGTATGTATTTCATCATATACACTGTGACAATATTATATCCCAAAAAGTAAGTAACAAAAGGTAATTATTATATATTTTATTATTATTATTATTATTATTATTATTATTATTATTATTATTAATCAAAACATGAACACTATTCATATGGAATAAGTCCACAGAAGCTACCGACTTGAAATTCAAGCTTCTAAAAAATAGAGAGTTCATTTGAAAGAGGCAACAGAAGGCAATAGGAAATATAGAAAAAAAGTGATCAGTTATTAGTAAAAAGAAAATAAATTAGTCAAGAAATAAAAAAAGAAATGGATAAAAATGTACGTAAATTATCAAAATACAAGAGGAATTATTTTAGGGTAGTAATGCATAGAAATCCCCTTGAACTCTTGAAGTTCCAGTTGCCCAACATCCTCAGGACTATTCCACAGTCCAACGATGTAAGGATCAAAGGACCTGGAACTGAGAAGTTCGGCAGCGAGGCCCATTCACTGTATGCTGGCGCTGCTGTTTAGCAAACCTGGTTGCTCTTGTCGGGAAAATAGGATCAGGGGTTAATCATAAATGTGAAAGGTCTCTGTTAAAATACAACTGATGAAAAAATGACAGACAAGAGATCATTCGTCGTTGGTCCAAGTCATAACTGCTAATGTTAGGACGCAGATACCTACCACCACGAAGCACTCTATTTAAAAGTGATAAATTAGCCACACGCTACAAAAAAAAAGTTAAGTATACCTTAGTTTTACCAGACCACTGAGTTGATTAACAGCTCTCCTAGGGCTGGCCCGAAGGATTAGACTTATTTTACGTGGCTAAGAACCAACGGGACCTGCAGCTTATTGTGGAATCCGAACCTACTAAGCAGCTATCATCGTGGAGGTAGGGTGATGTCAGTTATAAATAGAAAAACCAGAATTTGACCGGCATATGTACAGCAAAGTCTGTAACAATTTGTACTCTCTTGGTAACTAATTATCAAAGGTGTTTGTTTGCCAAACCAGACGGCAGTTCGAATCCCACTGGTGCCGAAGTACTTATCAGTTGTAATTAGATATTAATTAAATAGTAAACGACATTTGTATTTAATATTTTTGAGAATATAAAAAGTCACGGTATATGTGACAAAATCTCTATATATATATATATATATATATATATATATATATATATATATATAGATATATATATATATATATATATATATATATATATATATATATATATATATATATATATATAAATATGTATATATATGTGTGTGTGTGTGTGTGTGTTTTGTGTGTTTGCGTATATATATATATATATACATATATATATATATATATATATATAATATACATATATATATATGTATATATATATATATATATATATATCATATTATATAATTAAGTTAAGTATATCTTAGTTTAACCAGACCACACGGAGCTGATCCTAGGGCTGGCCCGAAGGATTAGATTTATCTTACGTGGCTAAGAACCTACTGGTTTACCCAGCAACGGGACCTACAGCTTATTGAATCGAACCATATTATGACGAGAAATGAATTTCTGTCACCAGAAATAAATTCCTCTAATTCTTCTGTTGGCCGGTCGGAGAGTCGAACTGGGTCAACAGCGTGTGCTAGCTGAGAGCTCTACTCATCCCCTCCAATGAAGAACCTTAAGTATATATATATATATCCTATATATATATATATATATATATATATATATATATATATATATATATATATATATATATACAAGAAAAAGGTAGAAGTGACAGAGATTAAAACTTGGAGACACCCACCCTTGCTCTGTATGGAAATGCTCAATTAATGCATGCATGTCTTGATTGCATTACGAAACGAGGGAAAAAAATTGGCCGTGTAGGAAGTAGTTAGCTTCTGCATTATGGAAAAGCGAGTCCCTGCACCATTGCTTTCTTTGAATGTCCTGATTAAAGAAAAATGTCATAAGTTCCAACGCAATTTTAAAGAAGTCTCTTTTGCTTCCTTTTGCTGATGCAATGAGCGTAATTAAGAGAGTGAGTCCCATTCAGCTTATGAAAACCTCGGTGGAATCCTCAGGCGCTCAAATATGCCTGGATGAAAAATATTTGTAACCCTTTTTGATGGATTTTTTATTGTATTTACTCTGTTTCGCCTTAAAATGTATTATTACTGAAAAAGATCATTAAATTGAAGCTTCATTACAATCTACAGAAATTGTTGAACTGTCTAAAAAAAAAAAAAGATAAAGAAACTGCTGGAAAATAAATCTTTGATAATCGTATCGTGAAGGATAACGGATCACTCATACATGAATGATGTTGATTCTTTTTTCTCTCTCTCTCTCTTAATCATTGTTTTGTATAAAGCCTGTTCTAAACCCGTATTAAAACTTTGTATTAAGTAAAATGATATGTCAGCGTTCTGCCTATACGATCATTTCCACCTAGAAAAGTTCATTCTCTCCAATAAAACCTTTTTCTTAATGTTATTTGTAACAGACCTATATCTTTTCTGGTTGTTTTTTCCAAGTTACGTACCTGAATTCATTACAAAAAGAGAGAGTGCTCAAATATGTTTATTTTTTCCTTTAGGACATTATTTACATTTAATATCTTTCATTGAGAGAGAGAGGTGGTCTTGACTCTTGTATTCATCATTACTGACTGAGAAGTGGTTTTAAGCTTTTTGTAGAAAATAAAATCATATTGCTCTGGGTGAAGACAAGGGACCCACATCCTTCCCTAGGGCGTCGACCACAAATTGCCAAGTTCGCGTTTTTATATCTTGGCAACACCGCCCCCCCCAAAAAAAAAAACATAAGTAAGGAGATATAATATTTAATTTTCTTTTTTGTGGAGGGGGGCGGCGAGAGAGGCCACCGAGTCAGTTCCGTTACTAAATCTTTGGTATGTTTCATTGACAACATTTACAGACAAAGGCATCTACCCTAACGAAATTTCGGCGAAATTGAGTTTTCTGTACACCGTATAATGCTGTATGAAACTCCCAGCCGCGGCCCATGAGACTTTCAGCCACGGCCCGGTGGTGGCCTGTGTTGTTGGCACCTATAGCTGTGTCAGTCGCACGATCATGGCCCCCAACTTTAACCTTAAATAAAATACAAAAACTACTGAGGCTAGGAGGGCTGCAATTTCGTATGTTTGATGATTGGAGGGTGGATGATCAACATACCACTTGCCGTCCCTCTAGCCTCCAATTTTAAGATCTGAGGGCAGATGAAAAGAAAGGACGGACAGACAAATACGCCATCCCAATAGTTTTCTTTTACAGAAAACTAAAAATGACGCCAGAGAAGACAGAGTAGGACTGACGCAACCTTTTCACCTCAT
>NC_089795.1:23747767-23755267 GCF_040412425.1 Macrobrachium rosenbergii
AGAAACGATGGAATTAATGAGGAAATTCGCATTTGAAAAAATGAAAAAAAGGAAATACTCTCACTGAGCATCTTGCACGTCAGGTTGAGATAGCAGCTACTACACATGCGCGAATGAGGACAAATGACTTTTGACAGAAACTTTTCCTCTCTTTCTAATATTATTCCAAACCCCACTTAAACTGACTTTATAACGAAGTATGCCATCATGAAGTCATGAAGCAGTCGTTATAACGAATTCTGAAGGTAAAATTGAAGAAGGAACGAATGTATTACAGTTAAGGAAGAAATTCTCATTTGAACGAATAAAAAAAAAGAAAACACTGTATATCTTGCATGTCAGGCTTAGACAGCAGCTATTACGCAAGCACGGATGGGGAAGGCATTCATAGCTTTAGTTACTACAAAAGTGGATCTCTACTTATAGAAATTATCGATATAAGTTTTCAATGTTGATTTTATCGAGGTAATTAACAATTATATTAATAATTATCACAAATTATGATAAAAATCCATGTAAATTCTGGTCAAAAATTTATGTTACAGCAGATTTATTGTTGCAGGTTAATCATACATCTGACAATGCCTGGCAGAAAACCTGGAGTAGTCAGGTGAAAAATTACCATTAACCCATAAAGCACTTGAAGGAAAACCTGAGGGAACTACTACAAAAGAAAACTTCATTTGTGATGCATGTGTTTGCATGTCTGTCACGGGGGTAGGAAGTTGATTTTGAGTTATAAGCTTCCTGGGGTCAAACAGGGGTCATGTGCCAAATTTTGTCTGGGTCTGTCAAGCGGTTCGGAGTTCTATATACAAACACACAAACATTCACTTTACATGTGTGGTTGTATATGTTTATATATATATATATATATATATATATATATATATATATATATATATATATATATATATATATATATATATATATATATATATATATATATATATATATATATATATATATATATATATATATATATATATATATATATGCAGATAGATAGATAGATATGGATATTGCAGTACACTATCACATATATCTTTCAAAGTCTTGCTATAGCAGAATGAAAAAATAAAAATATACCGGAGAATATCTGGTATGGGTATCGCCTGTATAGCAACTTGTTCCGAACAAATAACCAAGAGGTGAGTTCTGTGGAGAAGCTCGAGTATCAGCCTATATCATCTATCCATTCTCTCTCCACATCCTGTTCACATTTTTACTTGTTATCCGTAGACCACTGGCGATGATCTCTCTCTCTCTCTCTCTCTCTCTCTCTCTCTCTCTCTCTCTCTCTCTTCCTAGTTGCCTGATCTTTAAGTTGCCTATTTTAATTCAGTAATTATCAAACTCCAAGGAGTCACTGTCGAAAGGAATCTGGTCCGATTTCAAAATTCATTCTATTCCTTCAATCAAAGACAGAACACGTTTCGAGGAAATCGGAATGTGTCTCCACCCACCAGAGAAATTCCAGAGAGCGGATGCGCTATTTGTAGGAGAGAGAGGAAGAGCAGACGTTTCAAGTATCTGTGAAAGGTTACGAAAATGATAAGATGAAGATTTTTCCGAGCTATCAGGAACAAAATATGATCGTTGGTTCACAAGAAGAAATTATCCCACAGGGAAGAGTTATTTAGAAGCTTTCTTGCTCATGTGATGCTAGATTATGTAATGTGCTGAGAAGGCAAAGAAAACACATTCAGTAACAGGAATGCCATGATACAAAATGTATAAAAAAGAGTTTTGATATAAGACTTATCATATGTGGGCTTAAATTTTATATTTCATTTTTCACTGAAAAAATATATATAATATATATATATATATATATATATATATATATATATATATATATAATATATACATGTGTGTATGTGTATATATATAAAAGTAGGATCACCAGTAATAATTTTGATAAATGAAGCAGGAAATGTATTTGTAAAAAATATATACAGAGCTTAAAACTTTCGTTCACTCTTCTATGGACTTGATCACTTAACTCAGTTACACAGAAGAATGGAAGAAAGACTTAAACCCTGCATATATTTTAACAAATACAATTTTTCTTTATAATCAAGATTATTACTGTGGATCCTACTGTGAGATAAATGAGAGCACGATACTGTTTTTTTTTATGTTTCATATATATATATATATATATATATATATATATATATATATATATATATATATATATATATATATATATATATATATATATATCTTAAAAATGGCTTTGCATTTACATAAATAATCAGCCTCCTCATGAGGATGAATTTTTGGAGATCAGAAAATGAGGTTTTCTAGCACTTATAATCATATACGTTTGCCTCACTGATGTGAAGAATCGTTTGTGACAATACGCTTTCAATAATTAGTACAGAATAATATAAATATATATGTGTGGTATGTTGGTGTAATGTAAGGAAAACTTAAGTACACGAGACCCCGAGTTGCCAAGAGAGCGTGTTATTTATTTAGAGTAATAATCTAATATACAGGATTGATTACACTGGCTCTATCAGTACGGAAAATTACATTGGAGAGATAGTCAAGTTATTCATTTGTGCTGCTACAGGGGTTGTACATCTAGAATTAGTAGACTTTCTCTAAACTAAAAAGTTCTTCCTATGTTTATGTAAATCTGTAGCCAGTTGCTCACTGCCGAATAACTCCTCAGTGGGAATGGGATGTATTTTGTATTTGTAAATAGATTTTTACTTCTGTATAAGAGGATGTACAGTAAAAGCACTAAGTTGTTTAAAAAGAAAGAAAATATGAAATTTCATTTCACCTAATTTTCATTGTAGGGGGTTCGTATGAAAGGCATTGATACTGCAAAATGTCCAAAATATTAAGACCTACTGAATAAGTAGGTTTCTTCTAAAGAACGTGCTGCAATGTTAAATGAATTGTAAGCAATGGTTAACAACAGGTGTTTTACATGTGTAGGTTATGCTGCAAAATTACTAGTAACCCTGATGTCACCCCATTTCGTAGATGTGTGAAACTCATAGCTATACAGAGAGTTCACTTAAATTTATTAGATATTATAAGAACGAAATTAGTATTATGATAAAACCTTTCATTACGTTCTTGATTTTAACTACGGTGTTGTTCCCCTAAGAAAAACATTACCTAAATAACGACAATTTCCTTATACTATGAGATTTAGTGACTATTCCTGTTGAAAAACAGCGGAGTGGATTTGGCCGAAGTAGATTAGATATGATGGTTAGATAATGTTGTGGTGGAAGGACCAAGGACACTGAGAATTCTCTGTGGCCTTGGAAGTGCTAGTCTTTAGCAAAGGATGGAATTGTAAAAGAATAATTTAAAAAAATGTTTGGGGGTGGGGTAGAGGGCTAATTGAAGGCAATAGAACAACATGAATAGGAAAGTTCAAAGCAGGTAGTACTGTGAGAAAGATGAACAACCTGCAACAAAATATAATATTGATGTAGAGATTAGTAACAAACATGCCTCAGTAATTACTGTAAGCGTAGTAGTGGTGGCTGATATTACCTGTAAAAAATTTATTATTCATAATTTGATGCGCTTTTTGCAAATGTAAATAAATCAAAGTCTTACTCAAAAGCATTTATCCCTTTGATCTGTCTTGCGGGAAATGTGTCTAATGATATATCTCACTGACGCTAAGTTTACCAAAATTTTAAGTTTAAGAGAAATATTCGTTGATTAGTTAAATGAAGGTGCATACACATTCTACCTGGCCAAACATGACTCACTTGAGAAGAGACACGTGTAAATGTTGTCTTAGTCAAAAACATTTTTCCTCTACTCCTTTTTAAGCGGGAATGTGTCGCAAGACACAAAATTACCATTCTCAAAATAATAATAATAATAATAATAATAATAATAATAATAATAATAATAATAATAATAATAATAATAATAATAATAATAATTATAAATTTTTATTGTGGATAAGTATCAAGATCTGAAAATCGAAATAAGGATATGGAATGTTGCCAGGTGAAATTGTACCCATAATCACTTAGGAACACTAGGCACGATCCAAGATCCCCCGGAAAAGGAATCTGGAAAAACTAGATGCCGAAGTAGCTCTAGGACTCATCCAGAAAAAGTGTGTTACTAAGAAAACAGCATAGTGAGGAAAGTGATGGACTCCTTGCTACGAGGCAGGGTGCAAAACCTGAACCCCACTATAAAAAACCACCAGTCGAATAGGATGACTGTGATAGACCAATAAAAAAATTATATAATAATAATAATAATAATAATAATAATAATAATAATAATAATAATAATAAATTGATGTTAAACAAAATATTCTTTGAACAGTTAAATGAAGGAGCATACGCATCCTATCCGGCCAAGCATGAGTTGATTGGGCAGAGACAAGCGTAAAAGGACGTGTACAAGACTAATTGTGCAAGCAGGAAGTATAAATACCAGGAACGGACATATATATAACGATATATATATATATATATATATATATATATATATATATATATATATATATATATGTATGTATATATATATATATATATATATATATAATATATATATAATATATATATACTATAAATATATATATATATATATATATATCTCAATAACAATATGATACTTAAACAGTGTTTTACTTTTAGTCACATTTGAATTAAAATCCAAGTAAATCAAACCTTATTTTTAATTCCTTGAACGTCATTTGATAGAAACATGTTAGAGGAGTTCGTCTAAGCAGGAAGCTAGGGGGGAGCGATACCAGTTCCTTATATGGGCAAAGTTAGATAAAAATCTATCTAGGCACGAAAACAATGATGGTTTCACTGCCATATAAGGCAATATGGTCGGAGCTCGACTTCAGTGAATGTCACATCTCTCACAGTTAAGGGAGGAAGTTTGGGGAAATGACCTTGATCTATAAACATCGTTACTTGAATGAGTCTCAAAGTTGATCAGAGCAGATGCTCTGGAGGAGAACAATTTGCAACAATAACACTGCATCATTCTCATATGTAACATTTTATGAGGCATCGTCTCTTTCTCTGAGCTTTATTTTCAGCACCCGATGACGTCCGAGAGGTCTTCCTTGAATCGCATATGATAAAAAAGCTGGTATCATTACGAGATCCAGAAAAATATAACTTTGAAAAGAATCAAATGCATCCTGGTCTCCTAATTTGGATTAACCTTCATGGCTATGTTCTGACCATAATCTGAAGAAGTTATCAGAATAATATAAGAAGCGTACTGGAAGGACAAGCAATTTAAAGGACACCCAACTCTATGATCAACGACGCTCGATTTGGTTTTACTGTTTAAGAAGAACATCGGTTGAATATCATTTTTGTATACACTTACATTTGAAACACTACAGGCTTGTGTCTACTTGTCCCACAAAAAAAAATAAATGTACTCGCACAGCCATCATTTGATTATCAGTTGCAATGTGCATATTAATATCTACTTCAAAACACATGGATTAGTGCTGTCTGTGATGCACAATATCAAAAATTATAAAGAGGTCCTACAACAAACACTACAAAACGGACTTTTGAAATGAATGCAGAGAAAACTGAACGAAAACTATATAAGGTTTTCATATCATCAGAGGGGTAAGGTTTTCTCTTCGTAAGTAAATTTATGTTACATAGAAAGGTAAGGTTTTCTCTACGTAAGTAAATTTATGTTACAAAGCGTCCAACTAATGTTGCACAGAAGAGAAAAATTCTCTGAAATATAAATTTTCTTCTGAAAGATATTTTATCTCGAACACTCTTCCAGGGGCTATCAGCTAGAAACAGTCGAGGTATTTCTTTTCCCAAGGCTTGCAAGTGTAAATGTTATACTTTCCCAAGTGGGTTCTAAGCTATTTGAAACTTTTACAACTTAGCAAATTTTGTGAATATTGCTCGTGCGTGCGTGTATGAGTGTGTGTGCACGCGTTTGTGCGTGTGTGTGCGCGTTTGTGTGCGAGTGTGTGTGTGTGTGTGTGTGAGTGAGAGAGAGAGAGAAAGCGAGAGAGAGAGAGAGAGAGAAAGAGAGAGAGAGAGAGAGAGAGAGAGGCAGGCTCATGGACAGGTAAACAGGCAAACAGCTAGATCATTCGACATCGTAATTCACTGTTAACTTGAAAGCAGAATTTCAGATTTTCTTTTTACATATAAGAAACTTAACCCCAAACGATGTCTAAGGGCAAGGATTCTTCAAGCTGCCTGACTTGAATTACAAACGGTATATTGAAAACAGAAAAAACGTAATGTCTTCGATGACAAAAAGATCCTGCAGTAAATATATTCTAAAAGGTAGAAAAGAAAGCAAAAATTACAAGTTCATGGTTTTTAAATAAAAAAAAAATAATTTGTATTGTGATGAAATTAGAATTTCCATCATTTTGGAAGACTATCTGAACGAATCAAAATGATCTTGCATTAACTCTTGTCAGATGATAAATAAAAACTCTGAAAGACATTGTTGTTTTAGAATTTTACCTGAAGTTCACCATGAATAAGATTATTCACTTATTGAAGGGAAAATTATAAATTAAATATCTTCAAATCGGAAAGAATTGGGGCGACTCCCTCGCCGCTATGATTTGCATATCATTCGGTTTAGATCAGTTTGTTAATGGGAAATAATATTGCACTACAAATCGGGCTTGCGGCCTTTAATAACATAGGCATTGATGAAATGCGCGCTAACGTCGGCCTGTAATAGGTAAATAAATAAAATGAAACATCTGCTTTTCAGTCCATTAAAAATTTATGATATACCTCTCCTAAAGGTGTTAGGGTTCTAATTTGCAGTACACAAAAGGAATTCGAGATAGTTACGCATCCAAAATTTTACAACAAGCTAGATTATTTTGTGATTCGTAATTTAAAACTATTTTTCCACACATACTTTTATACATATAAAACACACACACACACACACACACACACACACACACACACATATATATATATATATATATATATATATATATATATATATATATATATATATATATATATATATATATATATATATATATATGTATATATATATATATATATTATATATATAATTTATATATATATATATATATATATATATATATATCGTCCGGCAATTTATTCCCAGTAAATTAAATTTATTCAGGGAATCATTTTCACCTTTCATTTGACTGTAGGGCTAAGAAAACATGGCGGGCGAGGTAGAATCAAGTGTATTTTGAACTAGGGAAAAGAGGTTAGCGCCTATTTTCACTCATGCAGGGATAGCCTCCCACCTCAGCTGACCTGGGGTGAACAATAGATGAACTCCCCTCACCCCCATCAAGCGATATGGGAGCAGCTAATTCGTTATGGGCATGTGGACGTAGCCAGGCTGTGAGAGAGATAGGAACTTAACCTCTAAGTACTTAATCTTAAGATCATTTTTTCCTCCACTCCTTTGCTGGCTGCATGACTCTTTGCAGGTCGATGTAGGCTGAGACTTTGAAGCAAACAACTGGTG
>NC_089795.1:23760267-23772767 GCF_040412425.1 Macrobrachium rosenbergii
AAAGAATGTCAAATGAGCTAAATGAGAGGCCGTACCACAGATAAATATCAAGACCATGGAAAGAAATTCAGTAGTACCCTAATTCCTTTGCAGTAATTTTAGAAGCGAGCTGGCTACAGCAGACTAAGCAGAGGAACAGTATTCAATTCATGGAAGAATAAAAGAACTGCGATATATCCTCGGAATAGGGACGTTCAAAAAATGACGGAATGCTTTGTCAGTGTACCGTTTTGCTCTGCAGTTAGAAAAGAGGCATAGACCGGATATTATTCTCGAAAGGGAATTTGCAATAAAAACAGGAACTCCGATAACCCAACGTTTCTAAACAGAATTGGGTCAAATAAAATTTTTCATGTTCTGACTATTATGGCCCTTTATTTAACATGTTACGGCTTTGTATGATTTAAAAATGAATTGAATAAATAAGAATAATCAAATAATTAAATAAATAAATGAATACACAGGACGGAAAATAATAAATCAATGAAACATTAAAAAGTAAAGAAACATTAAACGAAATAATAGATTTTTAAAGAAAAAATAAATTGAACAAGTTAATAAATCGATAATCATTTTCATTAAATAATTAAAAATTTAAATAAGTAAATAACATTAATGAAAAACGAAAGTGAAATGCAAAATAAAAATCGGGTAAGCAAAAAGTAAATAAGGAAATATAAATGTGCATAAACTGCTAAATAAATTTAAAGATTAAGTAAAGAATAATGAAGATTAAATAAATAATTTTGTAAATGAATTTAAATAAAAGAAAATTTTGATTACTCATTTCATGAAATAAATATACTATAAGTAAGATGATTAGATAAGTAATAAACATTTTATGAAATAAATATACAATAAGTAAGACCATTAAATAAGTAATACATTTTAAATAAAAAAAATATACTGCAAACAAATAAATTAATAAGTAAATAAATGCATTAATCAATCAACCAACCAATTAATCAAATAATAAATTGATAAATAAGAAGTAAAGACGTAAATAAGTAAATTAATAAGTAGATGAATTAATAATATAGAAATTGAAGATATAAACAATTCAACTACTTAGATCAACATAGCGGTAACGCACTGGAATTGCAGAATCTTAATACTGATTTCTAATTGTGGACAAAGAACCTGTTTCTGGGCCGCATGCTATGAAGATTATATTGATAATCTAAAATATGGAAAGAACCACCTTAAAATTGACTTCTTAACTTGGCATGGGCGCCGATCACTGGGTGTATAGCAATAGTACTTCAATACACCATTGAATGCTGTTCCTCTGCTTAGTCTGCGGTAGCCAAATCGCTTCTAAATGACTGAAAAGGAATGAGAATACTATTGAATTTCTTTCTATGGTCTTGATATTCATTTCTGGTACGGCCTCTCAATTGGCTCATTTTACATTCTTTATAAGATATTTCATAATTCTGATCATCGTTTAGACTCCAATCATCCCACAACTAACCAACAACCACATAGCACTAGATATAAATTTAATTCTAAGATTTTCTTCCCCAGACACTCTCTGCATAGCCTGTTAATTCCAACAGTTAGGTATTTTCGAAGGTGAGGTTCAATATCACCCATTTGCTGCAATTCTGTGACCAGCTTGCAGAAGGATGTTCTTAATCGTTTCGTTGAATCATTCGAACTTCAGGATGTTCAGACTTGCTGCAAATGCTATTTTATTGAGCAAGGTGACATGAGTCCCGCTACATAGTTTATTTGTTACCTTGTTCATTTTTCTAGTCTATTATTCTATTATTCTTTCTAGTCTTTTATCTTATTTGTTTCCTTTCGTTGCTTCTGTTCTACCATATCTTCAATATAACTCTTTTTTTTAGTACTCTCTTGCTATCCAACGGGACCCTTGGTGTCACAGCACTGTTTTTTTCTAGTTGGGCCCATAATAATAATAATAATAATAATAATAATAATAATAATAATAATAATAATAATAATAATATGCTTCACAGATATCACTTATACACAAGAAATTCCTCTCTTCATTGAAATAAGCTATAACAACTACTGTAGTATTAGTAGCAGAAGTTCGGCGAAGAAGAGTCTCGGAATACCCCCATACGCTGAGTAAACGGGACAACTTTCGCCTGGAATATCACGTCGTTTTCAAGAAACAGTCTCTGTCTCCCATACAGACCCTGTGGGAAAAAGAAGCCCAATCCTTGCACTCAAAACAAAAGTTTTTCTCCACTGGACGTGACACTAGTTCCGAATGCGCTGGGAAACAACGTAACTTGAGCACTACCTAAGTTTTGTTTATTTAGAAACGTAACTATATCTAAGAAGGGGGTTCAGATCACTTCTGAGATTTCGGTTATGTTGTTAGGATATTTAAACAAAAGGACAAAAGAATATTGCCATAGTTCCTTCTGCCACATATGATAGTCTCCTAAAAAGACAATAATACATGCACTCTCTGCACAGAGAGAGAGAGAGAGAGAGAGAGAGAGAGAGAGAGAGAGAGAGAGAGAGAGAGAGAGAGAGAGAGAGAGATAGTCAAGAGTCATAACATCCACAAAATGCAGTATATATAAAAGGAAAAATACTAGAGCAGAGATGAAAGGAAAATATATTGTCTGCTGAAAGCACGGCTTGTTTACCTGAGGAAAGGAAAGAAAAATTCAACTAAAATAATTTCTCTTTTTTGTGACTAAAGCGCATAATTTGCTTATCAACATATTAAAGGAATTATCTTCAAGAGAATATAATTATCTAGTATTTCAAGTTTACCTGGATATCAGACAATAACTGACAGTAAAAAATAGGGGAAAAGTGTCCTTTTTCCGGTTGATGATTATTGTAAAGAAAACGAATATAATACAAATGAAAATAAGGAATCAACTTTGTTTAATAATAACTCAACAGAATATAAACATATATTTACAGTCCATTTACGATAGAACAAAGGATGGTAATGTTAAAGTAGCTTTTGGGGAAAAGTTTGACTAGGCAAATGGCATTTGTAGAGGTCACTCTGAGACACACACACACAACCACACACAACCACCTCACACTCACACACACTATGCGCTCCAACGCACGCACACTGAATCATAAGTGGCTATGGGGCCCACTCAATTTTGTTAGGACAGACTTACTTTTATAAAACCTCTCGCAAACTTGGAAGCTGGAATTAAACTTATTCGTTGCCTCTAAGCTAAATTTCTTTGTTCTGTGTGATAATTTCAGATAAAATACGGAAGACCGGAATAAATTATATTTGAATTTAAGTGGATTGAACTTTTAACTTATGTATAAAAAAAATATGCGCCATTACTCCATTCGCTAATTTTTCTAGACGTGTCATGAATCACTCTCCTGGTTGATGAATTATGCGGATTTGCAAAATATAAACATGGCCTAGGGAACATTTCACTGCATTAAAATGTTAATCGCTTAATGAAATTTAGGGAGTAGTGCAAACCATGGTATATACGTTTGCTAATTAAGGTAAACTTTTTATATGTACCACATGTCAGTGGTTTCAAATTACATTAAGCTGCTGAAAATGTGGTTTAAATGGACCTTGATAGCGTATTACACTTTTAATTAGCAAGTTAGTTATTTATGTGCGTTGGACTGTACATTATTTTACCGTACTGTGGTCGCAAATGTAGGGATACGGACTCTGGTGGTTTAGTTTGAATAATATTTTCAATAATGAGTAAAACTATTTTCAAATATATTAATGTTATTAAAAAAAACAAAAGATTTTCCGAGCTGCTGACGTTAAAGATTGCATTAATGTGTAAATTCTAGTAGATGGTGACATTTTCAAGTTAGTTTCGATGACATCGGTGATTATTGACATCGCAAGAATTCACAGCAAAATATCTTAATGCTTTAAGGCTCCAATATTATTTTAGGAAATAGATCTATCGATTTTTGTGTAATTTTAAATATCGTCACTTCGTCCCAACCTTGAGAAATAGATCTGAAAAGTCGAAACTGAAACCAGTAGTAATAAAACTGACAATCCCGATATTAACTTCCTGTGCTTTCAAACTTCTGCATGGAGTTACCACAAACATCGTACATCTGGCAGCATGTGCATATATCCCTTTGAAGAAACTTATTCCCTTTTATTTGCAAAGGGAAAATACGGTTACAGTCAAGTTCATATTTTTCTCCTGGTATTTCAAAATTATAGATCTCTTATGCTATGACAAAACCAAAAGACGATGTTGGAATACGGAGTAGGAGAGAATATGGCTAAAAAGTTATGAATTAAAAAAAAAAATTATTTTGCCCGCGGTACTCGGTATCTTCATTACTGGCAGACTGTTTACTGTTTAGCTTGTTGACTGTTCTGGCAAAAAAAAATTATATCCATTGATAAGTGTTACTGGAAAAAATTGTTAGATTGCTAACTATAAGAGTAAAAGATATAATTTGCTCTTATCTTTAATTCCCAAGTAAGTACATTATAGCTACGTTATCAACATTTTGGAACAGCTACTATGAGGCAATTTAATGGGAACGTACTAGAATTTAAGCTTGTCTTGTGTTCATTAGAGGAAATATCTTGCACAGTTCTCTTCGTGAGGGTGCACGCAGAAGCATGTATGGTCAGCTTAAATTTTTGACAGCCTTGGACTATGTGAATCATAAAGCATTTATCTAAAAGCTAAGATTATGGAAACTGGTTGATCTTTTACTAATATTTTAAAAGAATTTCTAGTTGGCAGAATCCAAAGGGTCTGTGTTGATGTCCTGTAGGGTGGCTTTAGTAATATCATTTCAGCTGTTCCTCAAGGTAATGTTCTTGGACCGTTGCTATTTGTTATGTTTTAGTGATATGTGGAAAGGTCTGGAGAACAAATTGATTGCATATTTCAATGATGCTACTCTTCTAGCTTCCTCGCCCCTTAGGTCTGTGATTTTAGAATTCTTGAACTGGAATCTGGAACGTATTCATTAGTGGAATAGGCTTTTAGGCATGAAGCTTAACAATTCTAAAACTCGAAGGATGATAGTCGATACAGAAAACTTTTGCCTATACATACCGATTTGCATTGAACTGGTACGGTTTCAAATGTCAAGGACTCTTGTATGGTTTTGGGTGCAACTTCTGTGGTGGAATTGACATTTCAGAGCCGCAAATCTAATATTGCTTCCTCTGTTTTCCAAAAAGTTTATATCGTTTGGAATGAAGCTATTGTATCAAATAGTTTGAACTCTTCATCTTTCTTGTTTGGAGTACTGTTCTCCAGTGTGGTCTCCAGGTGCCAAAGCCCATCTCAGACTCTTTGATAGAGCTATTTTATTAGTCAACTTTATTTTCCTACTCTTGTGGCATAGACGTAAAGTGATTGTAGTTCATAAAATCTACTACTATGACAAATACCTCTGTGATCTTCTCTACCTGACCTAGATGCTGCTGCAACAGTGTGCTGTTTTCTAGTATCATGTTTAATGCTACAAAGTTTGCTAGGAGTTTTATTTTGGCTACAACTAAAGTGTGGAATATGTTTGCTAGTAAAGTTGTGGAGTCTTCTGATCAACAAATGTTTAAGCGAGGAGCAAATTCATTCCTGTTTTCTGCTGATGTCTCATGTATTTAAATGTATTGCTTTTTAGTTTCTATTCCCTTATATCTACTTCTCTATCTCCTTTTCCTAAATCTTTTATCTCTCTGCAGGCTGATTTCCCTTTGGAGCCCTCATGGTTCTGTAATTTGTTGTCTCTGTCCATAGGGGTTTTCAGCTGAGGATTAATTTGTTTTCGAAGTATTCTCTCAAAGGCCTTGTTTTCTGGCAAATCAAAGACCTATTTTTTTCAAACTAAGTTCCACAATGCGATATCACACACAAAGAGGAAACTAATTAACATCATCCAATAGGTGTTACAGGGTCAATCGACGAATATTTCGTTGCGCTTGAATGGGGTGACACTACAGGTATTTATGGGACATATACTGCACTCTTCTTTATGAAGAAAATACATAAGGTGTATCTCACGTCCAAATAACAATATATATATATATATATATATATATATATATATATATATATATATATATATATATATATATATATATATATATATATATATATATATATATATATATATATATATATATATATATATATATATGTCATCAGACGTGAATACACCTATGTATTTTTCATAAAGAATGCCGCTATAAATGCAGCTCTTACATTCAACTTCAACAGGCATTATCGATTGACCCAGTAACACCTTATTGATGATGTTAATTAGTTTCCACTTTGTGTGTGATATCGCATTGTTTAATTTGAAAAACAGGCTCTTTGATTTGCCAGAAAACAAAGGCCCTTTGAGAGGAATATTTGAAAACAATTTTAATCTCTCGAAGCTGAAACCTGGGTGATCCTGATGTGAGGGCTCAAAGAAATTTAGCTCCGGTTCCATAAAAGATTGTAGAAAAAGGGATATTTCCTAATAGATATTCGCTCAATAGAAACTTGGAAAAAGCAGTTGGGTAAATACTGAGACATCAGGAAGTTGAACAGAAAACATGCTGGTATGCAACATTTGTTGAAGCTTGCCACAACTCCTTGTGTGCAAAACTCAGTTTCTAACTTCTTTATGACTTACAAAAATAAAACTGGTAGCAAACCTTTGTTTCAATTTAACATGACTTGGGTTCGATCTGATGAGTCAGAAATTTATTTCTGTTTTCCAAGATCATTGTATATTGATAGTGTAAGATTTTATGAATATAATCACTATATATTATATATGCTATAAGAGTAGAAAATATATATACTAATAAAAATATATATCGAAGAGTATGGAGATGGGCTATGCACCTATATATACTGGATATATATATACCAAACAAGAAAGATGAAGAGTTCAAACCATTTGATACAATAGCTTCATTCCAAACGATATAAAATCATTTGGAAGACCAGCATCTAAGAAAGCTCCAATGTCAACAATTATCTTAACCAAGCTTATTTTGTTCATTGAAAACAGTACTTTGAATTCTCTATAACAGTTCATAATATTTCTCTTTTAGGCAAAAGTTTTTTGTGAACAGATTCATCATACTTCCTCAAATTAACCTGTGAATGCCTGAAATTTCAGCCTGGACGACTCTCTCTCTCCTCTCTCTCTCTCTCTCCTCTTCCAGTTCAAGAATCTAAAATCTCACTCTCCCTCTGTGTGTGTGTGTCATCGAAATGTGTGTGTGTGTGTTGAGACAGAGCACATATCAGTGGCAAAACATAAAAATAAAAACTTGTCCAAGAACATTACCTTTGAGGAACAGTTGAAAATGAAACTAAAGTCCCTACAAACATCAACACAACTCTATTGATTCTCCAACTAAAAAATTCATCAAGATCAAACCCAGGTTTGTTTTCCTTCTCTCTCAAAGCCTTGTTTTCTGGCAAATCAAAGACCTATTTTTTCAAACTAAGTTTCCACAATGCGATATCACACACAAAGAAAATATTAACATCATCAATAGGTGTTTAGGTTCGACAATATTTGCCTGCGCTGAATGTTGATCACTACAGGTATTTATGGGACATATGTGCACTCTTCTTTATGAAGAAGAAAATATATAAATATGTATTTCGGCACATAACATATATATATATATATATATATATATAATGATAAAAAAATATATATATATATATATATATATATATAAAAATATTCATTATATATACATATATATATATATATATATATATATATATATATATGTATATTGTTATAGACATTTGAAGAAATCCTCACGTATATGCTACGAATCCCAAAGACAATACACAGAAAGACCATGACTGGAGGGTTGGGTTAATGACGTTTACATACGGACTTTTGCCGATCACTTTCCATGCTAGGAAGGGGAGGAGCAACGACTTCCTTTATGGAAGTTGGAGAAATGTATTGCATTGCAATTTCTCCATAAAGAGGGAAAGAAACGTCTTTTATTTCTTTTTTATTCGTAATATCCTGGATTATTTGAGACAAGCATTTCAACAAGTAACAACTTTAAGAAAATAACCAAATGTAACTCCTTGAGCAGCATATAAAATCATTCTTCTTCTTCTTCTTCTTCTTCTTCTTCTTCTTCTTCTTCTTCTTCTTCTTCTTTCTTCTTCTTCCTTATTATTATTATTTTTTTATTATTATTATTATATTATTATTGTCAAATTATTAGAGAATGATGAATTGCGTGAATCGTAGGTTGGGACGAAGAAAGGTTCATTTATTTCTTTCTATGAACTTGTTAAGCCAAGCACCGGGTTCCTTCAAGCCATTCAGCGTTTATGACAATGAAAAGATGGACTTGGAGTGGTTGAACAGCAAGATGTTCAAAATAAAGGGGATGAAATACAAAGATCAAAAGGTGGAACTGGGGAAAACCGCATAGTTGCACAGTCAATGAGGTTGGACAGCAAGACTACAGAAAGGAAGCGGTACAAGGAAAGAAACTAGAGTTGTCTAAGTGTTGTATAGATAATAAAACGAAATATTCTGACGCGAAATGTCTTTAATTTTATGGCTAAGATGGAAAATGTGCGTGAGTCAGAGATCCTTGGTGATTCACATTCAAGGGTGTTTGACACTGCTAAAGAGGTTACAGTGCATACCTACGGGGTGAATTCATTTTTTGTATTTTTACACATGGGTACAAAGAAATAAAGATTTAATTTTTATTTTTCTGTTAGTTAATAATAATAATAATAATATAATAATAATAATAATAATAATAATAATAATAATAATAATAATAATAATAAAAAGTGCTCAATCTAAAGTATCACTCATTGATGTCACACTTGGTCTACTCATAGGACACCAGACGAAGATGTGACAGAAAGAGAAAATTGTTAAGTATCAAGACCTGAAAATCGGAAATAAGAAGGATATGGAATATGCCAGTGTAAAATTTCCCATAATCATGGAGACACTAGGCTGATCCAAGATCACTGGAAAGGAATCTGGAAAAACTAAGCAAACTGGCTCCAGGACTCATGCAAAAAGTGTGCCACTAGAACTCAGCTCACATAGCGACAAAAGTGACGGACTCTAAGAAGCTAGGATGCAACAGGATACCCACACTATAAAAACCACATCTTTTAGGATGACTGTGATAGATAAAAAAAGAAAATCTTATTATTATTATTATTATTATTATTATTATTATTTTTATTATTATTACTGGTAGCAACAGAAGCAATGGTAGCCACAGCAGTGTTACTTAAGAAATATGTAGTCCTTTCCATTAATCATATTTATCTCATTTAGATAAACATACTACCTTAGCCACTCGATGGATCTCAGAAGACCCGGGAGCCACCTTCGGCACAGAAAATGCTCGGTATCCATGCATAAATGGTGAGGCATTTTTAACCTCAATCACGGTCAAAATGAAAAATTATAAATGTAAAAATCAAACAAAAGTAAGTACTAGGCAACTGCGTACTCATGTACTGGAATCCCAAAGGTTTTTTTCGTAATGAACATATTTTGGCTTGGAATTTTTTTGCTGGATAAAATTCGCAAAAAGCTCCTCACAGTATCGGCTTTGTGTCAGTTCTTGTATTTTCTCATCCATCATTTCCCCCACGTGAATTTTTCCTTAATATCAATTCAAACAAATTTATTTTCAAGATACGCAAGTAGCCACCTTATTTTACCAAAAAAAAAAAAAAAAAAGAAAGGATAACGAATGTTTTACCCAAAAAATAATAAAGAATTTTAAGATGCTTCTAGAAGTGTGCTAATGGAAAGAAATTAATGATTGTTTCCCAAAACTACGAGGAAAACGTGTATTCTTTTACCATGCCACACGCAAAAAATATATTTCTCTGCTCTATTCTTTCTTCTTTTTATATACACAAGAATTGACTTAAAATTCTGGAAGAAACAACGTTTTGGAACATTATTACAAGGTTATTTTAAGAGATTTGTGTTTATATCAGTATCTTGGTAAATTAATGTTATTTGTTCCACTCATGGTAGACCACTCTTGATCGTAAGCGGATGGGACAGTTTTTAAAAAGCTTTCCAGTTGTAACGTATACGACGTATTTAATAAAAACTGGCCCGGAACACTGTTGTGTCGTATACAGTGTTGCCAGTAATTTCCTTTTATGAAGGACTGATGATTGAAATACTGGCCTCTTTTTCGAATATTGTAGCAACGTCAGTTGCCATACGAGTGAAATAATATAAATTCACGTGTTTCCTAAAATTCGCAGTCTTCATCAAGATGTCTTTCTAGGAGACCAAGGTACGACATCCTCGGTTTGACCGCCGGCCATCGTTTATTCGAGCTCTCGGCAGGATAACTATTTGATAGACCCTTCTCGCTCATTTTCTGGATATGAAAATGAATCGGATTTAGAAGAAATGAAATGGATAATTATGGTCCTGGTACAAGAGACAGTGATGAAATATCAACCGACAGTGAAAATGACGAAAATCACCCACCTACAAATGAAAGCCAACACGGTGTCAAAAGAAGGCGGAACATCTAACTAAAACCTGGTGTTGGTGGGGCCACGCTGGAATGGAATTCAGCTCAGAGATTTCATATTTGACATCAGGCAGTTTCTGTTCACGTCGAAATAAATGAATAAATTCAAACACAAATGGAGCTATTTTTTTTTAATTTTTCGACAACAGATTTATGGGGCTGGTGCTGAAGAGACAAACCGTTATCAACATTCCTTGTTGATACGCTAGGAGATGCAGTGCAAAGTATTTGCGAAATTTGCTCAGGTTACTGTGGAGGAAATGATACATTATTCATATTTTTTGATTATGATCATGTCATATATAACCTGTAAACATCGCATCGTTAGATTACTGGACTACTGCTTGAGACATTCCAGAGACAAAAGGGTTGAAGGCTGATGGCAAGGGACATTGATTTCTTCAAATTCTACGGGTTCTACATTTCAGTTGATAATTCACAGGAAACAAGCCCAGATAATAAATGTAAAAAAATTAAACCCGTGCTCGACGTGTGCGCTGAAAATTCACTTTTTAACCTTTCCAGGATTTATGCATAGATAAAGTTTAATGTTATGGAAAGGAAGGCTAAGTTTCAAGCAGTACATTCCAGATAAAATAATCGATTTGGAGTGAAAATATTTGAACTTTGTATGCCAAAACGGATTATATTGTCGATTTTATAATCTATACTGGAAAGATACAGAATATTGGTAGATGAGGATCTATATAATTATCTGGTTCTGTTACATAAAACATTTATGGCCTCGCATCTCGGGAAAACATCACATCCTGTATTTCGATAATTGGTTTTACTGTCAAAAACTGCTCAAGTATTTGGGCACAACATTAAACTCCTTTACATATGGAACAGTCCGGAAAAATAGGAAATTTATGCTAAATTTCTGATGTAACAAATCTGAGATTTCGTCTCAAAACTGCAATGGAATATTATTTAAAATGGCTAATAACAGGACCATGTATATGTATATTTTCGAGTACATCCAGAAAATATAATGGTAGACTGTGAAAAGGTGTCGACCAGGGAATTTGTGACAAAAATGCATGCGTTAATAACTATAAATAAGAAAATGCGGATTGTGGACAAGAAAATAAACAAAAGTTCTGTGAAGTGTCCAAAAACCACGAGATGGTACATAAAACTATTTTTCCGTCTTTGATAACCAGTGCTAGTAAACTGTCATCAGCATGGATTTGTTACTGGCAAAGAAAAGGTCAGCCTTACAGTTTCTAAGTCAGTCGTTCTGCATTTGATTGAAATACCCTCCAGCACCTAACAAGATAATATCACCCACCGTAATATACAGCCAAGGCGGCTAACAGAAATGACATATACAATCAGTTCCCTCAACAGAAAAACAAATATGCTGGGCAGCCTAGCTATAGCTGACATGATGTCTTGATCCCGAAGTTTACCAAAAGGCCAGCAGACATATTTCATATATAAAGGACTGCAATGTAGGACTATGTGTCGCTCCTTGTTTTCAGAGAATACCACACACTTCTGAATTACTAAATTCTGTCGTAAAAGTTTTTATCCAAGATTATTATGTTCATCTTATTAAATATTCAGATTCATAACCATTTACTATTCCATTGTTTGATTTCATTCAACTTATGTCATTGTAAGTTTCTTCCAAATGTAAAATTGAGTCTTATGTGTTTAGGTCATTTTCTGATTTTGTTTTTATCTACAAAAAAAGTTTTTGTAAAAATAAATGTTGAAATTCATCCGTATTATAATTTCTTCATCAATAATGGCTTTAGTCTTTAGTAAAGTCGTAGAGTTTACTATTTTGCGTTTAATGTTTGGCCTTTTCTGTCTTTGGTAATGGCCAAGACTGGATATCATAAAATATAAAATAGAGTCGGATGTAATGTAAATCTGATAATCATTTTGATGATTTATGATATATGAGAATAATAATCCAATATAATAACCGTTACCATGAGATTAATAGATATAGACAATGTTATTTATT
>NC_089795.1:23775267-23802767 GCF_040412425.1 Macrobrachium rosenbergii
ATGTCCATGAGCGTTTAGTCTTCGAAATAATGATTGCGCCCTTTTGATCAAACAGTCTGTTAATTTTCATATTCTTTATTAAAAAAATATTTAAAACTCTTGTATACACAAACGATATATTTCGTATCATGATTTTATATATAGTTCTGCCATGTTGTGTGTTCAATAATATACTGTATGTTAGTCATACGTCTGGATAAGTGTAACGTTCTTTTCAAATAATTTCGCCTGCTTTTTTTCAGCTCGCTTCGTCCGACTTGTTATTTCAGTTTTACCGTTGGAATAATTACCATTTTAATATGACATTACTGGCACTAATGAAAATGAAAATAATTAATAATTGCATAATATTATAATCACGGAATCAACTAAAAGCTATTAAATAAAATTATCTAAAAATAAAAATCCCGTAATTTGCGGACAAAACAACAAATACAAACTGGCCAGTCAATGATTATTTGGGCCTCATCCTTGAAGTTCTTGGTAGCATGCTCCAGGCCCGACTACCCAGTCTGAAAACCCTCCCCGATTGTAGCCTCCTGGGTGGGACCCTTCCCTTCAAGGCTGCCCTCAGAGACTAATGAGCCTAAAATAATTAATAATTTCCTTGATTTTTGGGCCTCATAGAATCAACTTCCCCCCATTATTAAATAAAACCTATCTAAAAATAGAAAAAAAATCCTCTGGGTCTGCCCAGACCCTTCCCTTCAAGGAATGCCCTTAAGAGACTGGCCAGTCTTGGAGGACTTTGGGCCTCATCCTTGAAGTTCTTGGGCCCTCTCCAGGCCTGCTTCCCCAGCCTGGCAGGATACCTGCCTTCCTCCGAGGAAGGAAGCGGCCTCTGGGTCGGACCCTTCCCTTCAAGGCTGCCCTTGGAACTGGCCAGCCTTGGGAGGACTTTGGGGGTCTCATCCTTGAAGTTCTTGGGCCCTCTCCAGGCCTGCTTCCCCAGCCTGGCAAGGATACCCGCCTTCCTCCCGAGGAAGCAGCCTCTGGAGTCGGACCCCTTCCTTCAAGGCTGCCCTCAAGAGACTGGCCATCCTTGGAGGACTTTGGGTCTCATCCTTGAAGTTCTTGGGCCCTCTCCAGGCCTGCTTCCCCAGCCTGGCAGGATACCTGCCTTCCTCCAAGGAAGCAGCCTCTGGGTCGGACCCTTCCCTTCAAGGCTGCCCTCAAGAGACTGGCCATCCTTGGAGGGGACTTTGGAATCTCATCCTGAAGTTCTTGGGCCCTCTCCAGGCCTGCTTCCAGCCACCTGGCAGGATACCTGCCTTCCTCCGAGGAAGCAGCCTCTGGTCGGACCCTTCCCTTCAAAGGCTATCCTCCAGAGACTGGTGTGCATCCTTCAAGAGACCCTCTCAGGCCGCTTCCCCAGCCTGGCGGGAGAGAAGCAGCCTCTGGGTCGGACCCTTCCTTCAGGCTGCCCTCAAGCTGGCCATCCTTGGAGGACTTTAGGTCTCATCCTTTGGGCCCTCTCCAGGCCTGCTTCCCCAGCCTGGCAGGATACCTGCCTTCCTCCGAGGAAGCAGCCTCTGGGTCAGACCCTTCCCTTCAAGGCTGCCCTCAAGAGACTGGCCATCCTTGGAGGACTTTGGGTCCCCTCATCCTTGAAGTTCTTGGGCCTCTCCAGGCCTGCTTCCCCAACCTGGCAGGATACCTGCCTTCCTCCGAGCAGCCTCTGGGTACCTTCCTTCAAGGTTGCCCTTAAAACTGCCATCCTTGGAGGACTTTGGGTCTCATCCTTGGTTCTTGGGCCCTCTCTCAGGCCGCTTCCCCAGCCTGGCAGGATACCTGCCTTCCTCAGGAAGCAGCCTCTGGGTCAGACCCTCCTTCAAGGCTGCCCTCGAGACTGGCCAGCCTGGGACTTTGGGCCTCATCCTTGAAGTTCTTGGGGCCCCTCCCAGGCCTGCTTCCCCAGCCTGGCAGGATACCTGCCTTCCTCCGAGGAAGCAGCCTCTGTCAGACCCTTCCTTCAGGCTGCCCGAGACTGGCCATCCTTGGAGGACTTTAGGCCTCATCCTTGAGAGTTCTTGGGCCCTCTCCAGGCCTGCTTCCCCAGCCTGGCAGGATACCTGCCTTCCCCTCCAAGGAAGCAGCCTCTGGGTCGGACCCTTCCCTTCAAGGCTGCCCACTCAAGAGACTGCCAGCCTAGGAGGACTTTGGGCCTCATCCTGAAGTTCTTGGGCCCTCTCCAGGCCCCCTTCCCCAGCCTGACAGGATACCTGCCTTCCTCCGAGGAAGCAGCCTCTGGAGTCGGACCCTTCCCTTCAAGGCTGCCCTCAAAAGACTGGCAAACCTTGTAGGCTTTAGGGGCCAATCCTTAAGGGGCTTGGGTCTTTCCATGGGAAGGGTCAGACCCATAGGTGCTTCCTTGGAGGGGAAGAGGGCCTCTGGTCGGACCCTTCCCCTCACCAATACTCTTTGCTTTCTCTTACCCTGCTTTTCAAATCTGACACTTTCTGTCTCTGAAGGCTTCCAGACGATTTGAAGCATCTCGAGATTGTTCTTGACACTGAAGCTCGGCGCATGCGCGAATGGCATTTCTCTCGTCCTTCCAGGAGCCGGAGGACTGAAGGATTCAAAAATGTCTTCAAGGAAAATCTCGAAGGTTTTAGATCATTTCAACATCGCGATAACCATTACTTGGAGTTCTTTTTCTGTGCTTTGCAAGCAGCTTCTTTGCTTTAAAGAGTCGTCTTCTATAAACTTATGAGATTCCCTCTTACCCCACGATATTGATCATCCCTTCGATTCTTCCTTGCTTTCTCCGAAAAGCAATTCTGTGAATCCAAAATCTTTGAAGCAGTTTCTAACACCTCAAGGTTATCTACTTTTTTCTTCGTCAGCATTCTTCAGTATACCTCCACGCCGATGTCTCTTTTTTTGTTCCTTCTCTTTCTTATTTCGAGCGAAGAACTGCTCTCAAGCAGTAATTTTGGGCATCAAAATCCCCTCTCAATCAGCGCAGAAAACACCTCAAGTTCTCTACCTTATTTCGTATAAATTCTTCCAGTTCCTCCGTTCCACTGTCTTCCTCTCTTCTTGATTATTTCCTTCCTTATTTCGAATGAAGAGCTTGCGGTCCGTGAGTGACAATACGACTGTAGAGGTGCCGAATAATCGCAGAAGGCGCAGGGAACCTCGACTTCCTACTGCTAAAGCTAAGTAGTCCATGTTTCAGCAGTAAACAATTACAGACTGAAGCTATCTGCCGTTCTCGTGATGCTTTTCCCTCTTTGAAAATCTCTTTTAGTCGATCTGCTTCAAATCATCAGTTCATTTTAACCATAAACTTCGCCTTCTTTGCTCACATGCTGTCTCTGAAGGCTTCAAGACGTCTTCCTGGAGGATCCTGAGATAGCCGCCACTGTATTCCTTGGTGTCAGTGCACCTGCACTGGCAGGTGATGGCGCTATACGCATGAGCGGAAGGAATTCTAAAACGTCTGCGGGAAAAAGACGAAGATATTGCGACGCCAGGCGACAATGATTCTTTCTTGCAGCAGAAAGGTATGAATTTTCTTGAAAGTTTTATTGCCACGAAAACATCAATATTTTAAAAAATAAATAAATTAAATTTAGTGAAAAATCATCATCGTATCCTTTTATATAAATATTGGGAGAATGTATATATATATATATGTATATATATATATATATATATATATATAACCATATATATATATTATATATATATACACATACATATATATAAATATATACAGTATATATATATATATATATATATATATATATATATATATATATATATATATATATATATATATATTTATATATATATATATATATATATTATATATATATACACATACATATATATAAATATATATAGTATATATGTATATATATTTATATATATATATATATATATATATATTTATATATATATATATATATATATATATATATATATATATATATATATATATATATATATATATATATATATATATATTATATACATAATATATATATAAATATATATATATATATATATATATATATATATATATATATATATATGTATATATATTTATATATATATATAATAATATCTATATATATTTATATATCTATATATATATATATATATATACATATATATATATAGATAGATAGATAGATATATATCTATCCCGACGACATAAATATATATGATATAAATTTTTCAGTACATTTATATATATTTTTAAAAATAATGCTATATCATTATATAATAAATTTCATGTATAATATTTATACATGATGACAAGATCGATATGCAAATTATTATATATAGATATATACATATACACATAAATATATGTATATATAAGTAACATATATACATATATTTTATATATATATATAACATATATATATATATATATATATATTGTATATATATATATATATATATATATATATATATATATATATCTACATATATTTATATGTGTATATGTGTGTGTGTATACATGTGTGTAGATGTGTGTGTCTCCTGTGACGACTGAGGAAAAGGATGCGTCTGATGATTTTCTTTAATTTTTCCCACTATTTTCAAAAATAAGGTGGTCTCAAGAATTTCTGTTTCCTGTATAGATAGATCATCACATAAATATATGTATATCAGTATAGCATATCATATAGAAAAGCGGCCTTTGTGTGTTGTTTTAACACTGGCTTCTCCATTGCCAATTTTTCCCAATAGTTAAAAATAAGGGGAAGAATTTCTGTTTCCTGAGAGAGAGTAATCAGTCAGAAGAGAGAAAAGTGACCTTTTGTTTTAACAAAGGCTTCTCCGTACCATTGATCCTTATTAAGGGGAGAGAGAGAGAGATGGCTGCCTTCAGCAAGGAATGATTAAGTGTTTTCTTGCACAGCAGGTAAGTTATAATATATAGTTTTTATGGTACCAGCATCAAATTATAATGGTAGATCTTTTGAAGGATACAGAGTAGTTTAAATCGCTTGTCTTATTTAAATAAAAATTCTTCTTCGGAAAAGAAATAATTTTTAGGTCTTCAGAACACAATTAAGACACTTTTGAAAAACTTTTCCAATATTCACAAACTTCCTGTCTCTACCATATACTTTAGGTATATTTCAAGTCATGTCCCTGTGTCCGTATCAATTGGATTCATATTCTAAAAAAAAAAAAATAATAATGGCAAAAAATACTCATAGTAGCATGAGTGCCAAAATGAAGTAGCAAATCCACAGTTGTATGTTATCTTTAAATATATGTGCATATACATAACAATAGAATTAGCTATCAATAATAATAATAATAATAATAATAATAATAATAATAATAATACTGAGATAATATTAATAGCATAATATTAACATTTACTGATGAAGATGCAATTTTTAATAATTTTAGTAGGACATTTTTAAACAACTTTTTAAGGCTGTGCGTGCTGGACACGACACCTTTGCCTTCAGTTTGTATAAACAAACTGAAGGGATGGCCATGGATCACCACTTGGTCCAATTTTTGCTAACATCTTCATGTGCTCCTGGAGGAGCGCATAATGAAGAATGTCCCATTAGGTTCCGCCCTCTATTTTATCGAAGATATGTTGACGACACGTTCTCCCTATTTCGTCATGAATGTCATGCAGAGTCCTTTCTGGAGTTCGTCATCCGACAACATCCAAACATAAGGTTCGCTATGGAGAAGGAGGTAAATAACAAACTCCCCTTCCTTGATCTTATTATTTCCAGAGGTGACTCAGGTTTTTACACAGGTGTGTATAGAAAAAATACATTTACTGGTTTGGGAATGAATTTTTATAGTTCGTGTTTCTTTCATTTGAAACTGAACTCTATTTTAACCCTCCTCCATAGGGCTTACACCCACTCGTCAAACTGGAAGAGTTTCCACGATGAGATATCCTTTTAGTGAAATATTTCAATAATAATTGTTTTCCATCCCGACTTTTTCAGATCCTAAATAAACTGCTACTACAGAAAGCCAAACTCCGAAAGCAACACCTGGTCGACTGTGCCGAAAACTAAAGATGTTTACAAGTTTCCCTTTCGTGCATGATGATACTTTAGGAGAAAAATGCAGCCATTATAAAAAAAGAGTTTTTCAACTTTAAATCTAAAATCATCCCGAAAAATCATTTACAATAGGGTCTCTGTTCAGGAGTCAAAGACAAAGCTCAGTCCTCTGTTTTCGTCAACGTTGTTTACAAGTACACTTGCCGGGATGTGATCACGGGATATACATGTGGGATGCACGAGGAGGCTGTTGAAAGGTCACATGGAATTCCCACAGGGCATAAGTCATAGAACAGGTAACAGTTTATCTAATCCTAGCAATCAAATATCAATCATTCAAAATTATGTAAAACTTATATTGACAGCAGGATTTTTTCCATCCTAGGTCAGTGCAGAACAACGTTAACCATCCTAGAATCCATAATTATCAGGAGAAGACCGCCGTCATTAAATACTCAATCGATCCTCAGTGAAATTGTTTATAGCCTAGTTTGGGCAACTGGTTTTCCCTCACTCTGTTTTTACTTATTTTATGTTAGTCTTGTTCTTTCTTTCATGGTAGGTTGTTTTAAGATTTGGTGAACTCCTTTTACTCATTATTGACTTGTCTTGGAATGAGGTGTTTTGTTTAAAATTTTTTACTACATAAGACCTGTTGCCATTGCATTAATTTGTTATTGATGTTTATAGAGTATATTATATTTTATAGCCTTGAAAATGCGACTTGGAATTCGTCATGAAAACGTCGGCATTGAAAATAAACTGTTAGATATTGAGGATGCTAGCTTTCCACTACTACTTCCTTCATGATGTATATATATATATATATATATATATATATATATTATATATACTATATATATATATATATATATATATATATATATATATCTTTATAAAGACCTCATTCAAACTATATATATATATATATATATATAATAGCATATATATATATATTAATAAAACAATTGTCATTCAAAAGTTAATATAGTATCTATACATACCATGTGTTTGAATAGTGTCTGTATTAACAGATGAATTAGACACAAAAGAAAGTTTGTTGTATATGTGATAAAGTTAATATATATATATATATATATGTATATGTTGATGTGTATTAACAGATATTATATACAGATATATATGCATAAATATAAAGAAATATATATATATACCATATATATATATATATATATATATATATATATATATATATATAATATATATATATATACATATATATATATACATATATGCATATATATAATGAGTGGATAAGGAAGAACATTCAGCACATCATTGATATATTTATTAATAGCTGCCTTCAGGATCACCATATCCGCTTTCTGGCTAAAAGATAAAAAACACTAAGTGAAAACTGACAACAGAGCTTACAAAATTAAAAATGCTTTCAAGATTGAAAATGACAATGACAAAACAAGAAATGAATTACCTTCAATAGTAAAGTCCAGGATGAAAACTGAATAAGAGTAAACAAGGTTATGAAGTAAACAAGAAAGAGGCAGGGGGTTACTATAGTGCGAAGGTTTTAGGAAAAGAGACTTTGCCCCTCTTAAACGACCATTAACCTTCTGACTGAAGCTCTCATTTTTTGCCTGTTATCAAGCACGTGTACTATAATAGAAAGTTCTGAATGAAGTTTTGTTGTCCCTTAAATTTTAGATAAAAAAAAAAAAAAAAATTCAATATATAGGAAATGATAGATGCAAATTTAAAACCTAGATGTGCTTTCATTTTCAGTTTTATTCTTCGATGCTGTACTGAGCAATATTCTTGAGTTACGTCATCTACTAGTTTTTTTTTACTGTTCCTTTGCTGTTATCGAAGTCATATGTTATGTGATATAGTTTTTTGGCTTTGGAATTGTTTTCTTTCGTGTATGCCGTGATCCGTCTTTACCTCCTTGCTCTATCAAGGTGGAATTTCACTATTGCAGCTATAAAAATAGCTCATAATAAATATTCTTTAAATATTGTTACACCAATATATATATATATATATATATATATATATATATATATATATATATATATACCTATATATAACTATATATATATATATGGGGTGTAACAATATTTAAAAATTTGTTTAAGTGAGTTCAAATTAAAGCTGTTTGATTATCAACTATTTGAGAAAGCAAGAATGTGCCACAGGTTAATAGGTTTAATAATGTTCACAAAATACTAATTGCTAACTCTGCATAAATATATATACTGGATTTTGAGATATGTATATATATTCTTGTACAGTTACTGGATTTTTCTACTTTTTGCAAGAAAGCACTGTCATACCCGCTCATCACTGCACTTACACATTTCTGTATTGCAAATTTTCTAAAGATATTGTGATATTTCTGTCTGCAAAATGCATGTTAAATTCAATTTATAACTGTCTTGCAGTGTTCAACAGGATTTTTACAACAAAGATAGTACAATTAATTTATTTACAATCTGTTCATATATTAATCTCATTACTTGTAAAAATATCCTGTCAAAATGAATCGATAACAAAAGAATCTATAAAATAATAAATGCAAACATCTCTTATAAGTCATAAAATTAATATCTTCGGCATTCTCATCAGTAGCCCAGTTGCAGAATATAGATTCAATATGTATATATATATATATATATCTATTTATATATATATCTTCTATGCCATATGTGATTTCTATATATATCAGTTTCTGTTGCGATATACTTGCTATATGATATGTAGGCATATATATATATATGTCATGATCTCTTGCCATCTGTAATCATATCATTTTTCTTTACATGAACAGTTTTCGACCACTAAAAAATATTAGGATCTTTAAGATGGAAAAACTTGCAGGGCTGTCGGAGGTTTTATTAATGGAACTGAATGATAAGAAGGAGGAATAACACTATGATGGCAGATGGTTATAAAAGCTTGGTTTTAAACCATTTCAAAAAAGAAAACCATAACAAAATTCCGAGGTGTGAAACCCAAAAAATCAGCTGGGTTACTTTACATAAAAAAATATTACCCAGAAATGTCGATAATAAAAAAGCCAATCTCCGAAGTGTCTACTTAGGACAACAATGTTATTGTCACGACGATTGAAGGAATAAATCGCCAAGTAAAAATTTTTATTCTGGCCACTGCTCTCTCTCTCTCTCTCGACTCTCTCTCTCTCTCTCTCTCTCTCTCTCTCTCTCTCTTCATTTTTTTTTGCCCAGCTAATTGGAGATAGAAAGCGTCCATAAAAACGAACATTCTGCTATAATCAAAGTTCTCCCCAATATACAATGCTTTGCTGCCCGAACCTGATACATAAGTTGGCGCCACGCCACCACAGACGTCAACAATCCACTGTGAAAATGAAAAAAAAAAGAGGATATCATCCTCAATAAATAAACGGGTAACTTCTTATACCGCCCATAGAACAACCAAACTGATATATAGTACTTATCCTATATTTATTTATTTGTGTTGTTACATTAATTAACATAATATATATATCACGGATAAATACTATCACAATATTATCATATAAATAAAACAGGTTAATTTACTAGCAAAACAACAAATTCAAACACTTCTTAAATGATTGTTTACGATTTCACGTTCGTCTGGTAATCAAGGTAAACACATTGAAAAATGGATTATGGCTGTAACAAATAAATCTCTTCACTTTCATCCATAATCAAACTGCTAAATTAATTGGTAAAAGATTCATCTAATTAGACTAATTAGAAAATACATTGTAATAATAAAGAGTAATAAATTTCTATAATAAGATTTCTACAGTTCCCTATATATATATATACTATGATAAAAATGACCTTATATATATACATATATGGTAATAATATATATATATATATATATATCATAAAATTTTGTTCTGTCTCTATATAACGTTCTCTCACTCAGCACATGATCATGAAATTTAAACATATTAACTTAATCAGTGGAAATTCACAGTGAGATATCTGACTCTGATAAAAAAAAATTCATTCTTACATGAACACACACACATTTCACACACTGTACGTGACACACACACACTCCCACAGTTAAGTATATTTTGCCTTAGCAGTTCATGTCTCTTTCAAAAACTTAGTTTTTTGTTCTCAAAGTTACTTGACTGAACTGATGTTTCCGAGATTATCATTCCGTGAGTTTTATACACAGTAAATTTCCATATCATTTAAGAAAAAGTGAAAGCTCTCTCATCTGTCTCATTTGCATTTCATCGGTATATCTGATCATAAAGATTGTTCTTTCTTGTTTCTAAACCAATTTGTTGTATGTAATCTTTACATTTTTGACGTGGGATTTGGATAGGTTCCTAACACACACATAACAAGTCAAGCAACCATTTTGATAATTTGTACATGAAAGAGAGAGATATTATGAGGAGAGAGAAGAGAGAATCCTTTATGTTTTAGGAGCTCAAGAAATAGGATAGATACTTTGATGCCAGCATGTCTCTAAAAATTCTATGTCTTTTTTAGTGCCCCCTATGGTTCTTACTGATTTGTTAAACACACAAAATGTCAATATTTGTTGTAGGATCTTTCTATAATTTGTGATTTCATCTCACATCGTTTAGAAGTTCTTGAACTATATGTGATGTATGTCCGTTCTAACATTTTTATTTTCCCCGTGATTTGTAGATTTTATGATGATGATATATATATGTATATATATATAACTAATGCATTTTATAGGAATCTTTAAGACAAAAATTTTTGTTGTTCTTTTGCTCCAAGACATTTCTTTAAATGTTTTTCATGATCTTTCTTGTCAATAAATTTTGCAAAATGTTTAAAACAACTAGTTAAAATATTATACTCTCAGTAAAAAAATTTTTAAAGTCAACATAAAACTCCAAAATTTAAAAAAATAAAATTCTTAAATAAATAAATAAATGGTTAAAAAATTCAGCACATTTTGTAAGGAAATTCTACCTTACAGTACTAATCAAGTCTTTTTAATTTGCCAGAAAACAAACTGGATGTGGAAAAACACTGTTTTCAATAATTTATAGCACAAAATTTGAATAGATATTCTGCGGTTTCTCTCTCATCCCTGCACATGAGGTCTGCCAGTGACGTGGCTTCTGGCCATTTTCTTCCCTCTTCACATTGATGTCTTGGTGTGTGCAGCTTAAATTTCATTCTGTCTTGGAGGAATGTGCGGATGGAGGTTATTTATTGTATTTTAACTTTATTTTTCATAAAATTTTCTGCTTTCACCGTTGACTTTAAAAAAAATTTTTACTGTCATTCTAATGTGAAATTTTAACTTTAGTTTTAACTCTCTTTATAATTTATTACTAGATCCGTTGATACCGCAAAGAAGATTGCATTTTCTGCTGTTTGAAATAAAAAACTTTGAAGAAACTTCTTGTCTTATAATCTCCAAAAATGAATTTGCTTTTGTTGTATATATATACATTTTGTAATATGAAAATATATATATATATATAAAATACTATTTAATTTGTTGAAACCATATATTATATAAAATAAATGTTTCTGTGCCCAATTGTGATATCATAACTCAACAGAGACGTTACAATGAAATCAAGAGCATGAATCGTCACATCGTTTTCAAGAGAAAGTATCATGTTTTAAAAAAAAAAAATATTATGCTATTTTTTATAGGCATTTCACTGCATTGGGCAATAAATTTCGCGTTTGGGTCATCTTCCTCTCAAATTAGGTTAACGAAATGACTGAATTAAGTCCAAATGGCGTTTATTTCCAATTCCCAATAAAATTGTTGGTTTGATTTTACCGTAATGAATAAGGATTATTTCATCTTATATAACAGGAAGATGATACCGCTTAAAGCGGAAAACTTAATACATATGAGATAAAAGAATAATTAACGCTAATTCGCAATAAAACCAGTTATACAGGCCATTATGCAAGATTGTGCTTTATATCAATGCGAGCGATCTAATGTCTCATTTCAGAGATGTCATTCATTTTCACAGTATCTGTAAACTCCGGCTTATTCCCAGTTATTTAAGTATTTTCTTTCATCAACTCCGATAAATAATTAGGTAATATGTATTAGAGACAATTATTTATGTTAGATTAATGTATTTGCCCTTGCCCCTTTCTATATTTATATAGCTATAGATATTTTCTATATGCGTTGTTATTTGAGGATATTTGTCTGTTGTGAGTTCTAACCTTTGTATTATATTTTAATTCCTATCACATAAAAGTAATAATTTATAATGTGTAAATGACAAAGATTTGTACGTGACAAATGGCAGATCAAATTGTTTTCAGATCCGCTTTTGAGTGATATAGTCATTTGTTTCTTTCATCTGGTAAGTTCTTGTTATTTTAATCATTGTTCGATACTACTGAAACAATGGCTCTGATTCTTGTGAGAAATATAGTTATCTTAAACCCCTTAGTTATTAATCAGTCCCCATTTTATTATTATTATTATTATTATTATTATTATTATTATTATTATTATTATTATTATTATTATGTGTTATTATGTATGTTGTTTCTGTTGTTCATTGTTAATATTATTCAACAAAAAATCAAATACTTATGTGTGTTGATTGACAGTTCCAAAATTTTTGCTAATGTTACAATGACCTCTGTCTTGCATTGTTTTATCATAATTCACATTTTACATTATGGAGATGATGCTGTGTGTGTTTATATTCATAAAAAAAATCTGATATTTTGGATGATTCTGAAGGCAAAATATAAAATTTCGAAGAAGAATATGAATTCAATATAAACTTTCACTGACATGAATTTTGCATAGTACCAACAAAACTGGTTCGCACATTACAGATCAAGCAGTCTTTTAAATACTGTTCCAATAATTTTCGATGTATTAAAATTTTTCTTGCAACTGTTCCAAGCTTCAATTTTAAAAAAATACAATTTTGCTGTTTATTAGTACGATAGCAACGAATATGACAGAAAGAACTAGAAATTGCCCTTTTATCATATATGCAAGAATTATAACATTGAATTTAATCAACGTGATTAAATACTTATATATATATATATATATAGCAACTAGACTATGAGGAAATTATTTTGCTAATTTACACAATACACATAATGAATGATGAAAATTTTAAATCAGAATATATGAAGGTCGCATGATCTTAAAAGAATTAACCTGGCCGTTGAATGTGAAAACTTGAATGATTTGATGAGATGAGTAAAACTTGCTTAAAGAAAACAAAGAGTCAATTTCGAAAAAGAATTATTTTCACTTGACTCAAATTCATTGAGGCCGAGATGTAAGATGGTATCGGAAAAGACAGCGGCTTTGATGATCCAATAAAACCTTCCATTGCAGATTCATTAAAGAATGAAGATAATACTGAAGCGAAAAGGAATGAGGTAATCATCATTCCAGTGTGAAAATCTGTTCTACTAATTACCTATTGGCATTTAGAATTAACTGAAAAGTCTTTGTGAGAAGCATTGAGTATCCCTCTTATTTGTAAAAAAAATGGTTCTGGGCATTTTAAAAATGCCATTATTTTTTCTCTTATTCTGAGTCATTATAGATTTTATAGTCATAATATATAAGAGGAGTTATTGGAGATTTTGATTCTCATAATCTTTAATAATAATAGCACTATTAAATAAATGCAGAAGTATGGAAAACTCTTGGGGATTACTCATACATGGTAAGATGTTAAGATTTAGAAATTAATTCCTTGATTTGTTATTGTGGTACGATTTCTGACAAACGTATATACAAGAGGTAACGACTGCTTTAATTCAGTTGCTATGAACCGTCGTTGTAGTACAAGTAATACTTATAATACGTTCTGATTAATTTTAAGCCCGCATAGTTACTAATGCATAAGGTTTTATGTAGCTAGTTATTTCTATGGTTTGTTGACGAACTTAAATTTGAGGAAACCAATAGTTAAGATAACATCGGTTAACGTCAACGGTTAAATAATTCAGTCTTCACCAAAACCATATTAATGTTCTTATGTAAATATTTCTTGTTCTTCTACCGTATACGATGCAAAGCTTGCTTGATTTCATATAATTCTATAATATACGATATAAATATTTCCCTTTGTTTATTCAACAGTGCCACTGACATGCCAGTCTATATAACTTAGTAAGTCTTGCAGTGAGAAATGAGTAGGATTTACACATACAGACAAATACATATACATATATATGTATATATATATATATATATATATATATATATATATGAAATAATATATATATATATATATATATATATATGTGTGTGTGTGTGTGTGTGTGTGTGTGTGTGTGTGTGTGACATCCGCATAACTCTAAAACGCATTGAGCAATTTCAACCAAAATTGGTATATGACTTACTATCTAGAAAAGAATACTGTGGGGATGAGACATCACTAGCATCACAGGCCACCAAAGGGGGTGGGAGTGGGAAGGGCTTCCCTGAAAACGGGCTGGCTCTGTCTGTAGACTTAGTCACTAAATAAATTCTACGGGTTTATCATACCCCATTTTGGTATACATATGACTTACTATCTGGAAAAGAATACTTGTGGGGGGGTGGTTAAGAAATCGTTGGTACCAAAGGGGTTGGGGTGGGAAGAGGGTGACATGTAAAATTAACTGAAAACAACAGATATTAGTGTCTAATCCATAGTTTCAAGGTAGCTGAGATGAACACTGACACTCCCGCTGCTATTTAAGTCCCAAGTTCAGCCCCAATAGGAAAGGGGGTTGAGAAGGGATGAAAAATAAAATGTCAAAAATGACAGATATTGGCATCTAATCCGTAGTTTTTGATTTCGCTGAGATTAATAGTGACACCCCCGGGCCCTTTAAGGCCAAGTTCAACTCTGATACGAAGGGGAGCGGGGTGAGAACGGGTGAAAATAAAATGTCAAAAATGATGGGCACTGTAACTGAAGAAACTATCTTAACAGGAAAGGGAAAGAGTGAGAGAGACTGAAAGTGAGAGGAAGAGGAAGTGAAAGAGAGAGTAGAGGGGGTGTTAGGGAGGAGAGAGAGAGAGAGAGAGAGAGAGAGAGAGAGAGAGAGAGAGAGAGAGAGAGAGAGAGAGAGAGTTTATCAGATGTCATTCAGTTTTCCCAGGCAGTGCT
This sequence comes from Macrobrachium rosenbergii, assembly GCF_040412425.1. Taxonomy (NCBI): domain Eukaryota; kingdom Metazoa; phylum Arthropoda; class Malacostraca; order Decapoda; family Palaemonidae; genus Macrobrachium; species Macrobrachium rosenbergii. The sequence continues at coordinate 23,790,400 of NC_089795.1, forward strand.
GGGTTGGTCAGCTAGTATACATTTTATATATATATATATATATATATATATATATATATATATATATATATATATATATATATATATATATATATATGTATGTGTGTGTGTGTGTGTGTGTGTGTGTGTGTATGTATGTATGTATATATCCTGTAGCCTCGGCTATATACACACGCTCATCTATACACACACACACACACACACACACACACACACACACACATATATATATATATATATATATATATATATATATATATATATATATATATATATATATATATATATATATACTGTATATCAAACATTAAGCTGCAAATGTCGTTTAATATCCAATTCGTTCTACTTTGGGAATATAACCGAAGGGGAATTATGAACGATAAATGGTCTGGTACATACCTAAGTAACTAGAACACTCGACAGTACTACCAACGACTTCCAGTCTACGTTCAAAATCATTGGGCTATAAGACAGATATAAGATAATGTGCTATCGAGTGTTCGAGTCACTAGGTATCAACCCACCATTTATCACTTATAATTCCCCTTCGGTGATATTCCAGAAGTAGCGCGAATTATATATTAAACTATATATGAGCTTAATGTAAACTCTGAATGACAGTCGATCATTTACTTCAGAAAGGAAGTAACATCTGGTGAGGCTTTGATTAACATGTTTATTTAAAGCAATGAATTCTAGACAGAATTATTAATCACAGGAAAGAAAAGCATTTTCAGTGATAGCACACATTCTTTACGCAACAAAAGAAATCAAGGGAGATGCAGAAAAATTTTTCTAAGCATGGCTACAATTCCAGTTGCGTTACTCGGCCCGACACTGAGCGAGTCACATGTTGGTCTGCCGCAGTTGCGGCTCCCCTCTCGCTAGTTTGCACGGTTGATACGAAAGTGTATGAACCTAGGTTCCCAACATTCCACATTTCACACCAGTCCAAAATGTTATCCCATGGCTGGGTTTTTGCCAGAACTCGCAGTTAATAAGGTACCCCAGAGGACGAGGATACGGGTTTGAAACCTGCACGAAAACCTTCTTTGGGTCAAATGAGGGCTTTGTGCAAAATTTTGTCCAGATCGGTCAAGCAGTTCGGATTTCTATGGAGTACAAGTTTACATACATACAGGTTTACAAGTTAAATTCACACATACACACATATAACACATACACACACACACACACACACACACACACACACACACACATATATATATATATATATATATATATATATATATATATATATATATATATATATATATATATATATATATATATATATGTATATATATATACATATACATATACACACACACACACACACACACACACATATATATATATATATATATATATATATATATATATATATATATATATATATATATATATATATATATATATATATATATATATATATATATATATATATATATATATATATATATGTATATATACATATATATACATATATATATATATATATATATATATATATATATATATATATATATATATATATATATATATATATATATATATATATATATATATATATATATACATATATATATATATATATATATATATATATATATATATATATATATATATATATATATATTCTATATATATATGCTTGTTCATCTAAAATGTGTCAATATTTTCTCACTTCGAGACCATGAAAGTATAGAAGCTATTTTTAGTTTTATTACTGGAGTTTGTACATTTCAAAAATAATAACACTACGTACTCAGAGAGGCTGTTCTGTTATACATTATATTTGACAGAACACAGTTCTTATTACAAAGCGGCAAGTTTTCGCAATATGCGTTCCTGTGCTAATCTTCAATTAAATTTTACAGTATTTTGTTAATATCCTTTATCCGGAATATTCTTCTCGCAATATAAGGTTAACAAAAACAAATAAATCCAAATCCGTTTATTGTTTTCAATTTAAAAAAATATAACAATTTTTGTCATACTGAATGAGGACATTTTCGTTTCACGAAAGCTAGATATTGCCTCGGGAAAAAAACCTAAAGCTCATTAGATAAAATAATCATCGCTAATTCTTACTGATCTCTGTTATATAAAACATTATCCATGACTGCAGGCTTTACATTAAATACGAGCAAAGAACAAAAAATTCAATTATCCATGTTCACACAGGTGCTCTTAGCATTTGCAGAGATTATCGTTTTTCTTTTATGGGAGTTTGTATGCGAATTACTTGTAATTTATGACAAGGTTACGTCTCAATAAATTTTAAGATTTAATTACTATGTCAGTTTCCACCTTTATTTAGCTTTATAGAGGAGCCTAGTTCTTCATTGGAGGGGCGGGTAGAGCTCTCGACTAGCACGCTGTTGGCCCAGCGTTCGACTCTCCGACCGGCCAATGAAGAATTAGAGGAATTTCTTCCTGGTGATAGAAATTCATTTCTCGTCATAATGTGGTTCGGATTCCACAATAATCTGTAGGTCCCGTTGCTAGGTAACCAGTTGGTTCTTAGCCACGTAAAATAAATCTAATCCTTCGGGCCAGCCCTAGGAGAGCTGTCAATCAGCTCAGTGGTCTGGTTAAACTAAGATATACTTAACTTATAGAGGATCCTATGCATGCCGGTAATTAGGCCTATTGCCTTCAGAGTTTAGCTTCTTAAAGATTCATTGTCAACGATAATTGGCAGAAGGCAGGGACACGATGCACGACGCAATTGACAAGAAACACAGTGACTTCAGACAAAAGTGGGATGTGACATACGGTACAAGTTTCATAGCTCACTTCATAAAATATTATCACTGTTTGATACTGGAACAATTGACCAAATTTCTGTCTGAAAAACTAGAGACCACCATATAAAATCAGACAAATAATTGTGGATCCATTTTTTATCATTCTTACTGTTGCTTTTCTTCAGCTAGAGGCGTAATATTTATCAAGATTGTTCCTAAAATAGCTAGTAGCCATGGCTTCTAGGAATGATATTTGCTCGGGCTCCAATCCTTTTAATTATCATAAAAATTCAAAGCTGCGATAAACGTAGGTGGTGTTTTTAGAAATGAGTATGAATAAGAAAAGAATGAAAAAACAAAACCAATTCTTTATCATTATAGAAAAAAAAAAGACCTCTGATCTGAAAAGATTTATTTAGAACCATTTCAGTCGGCTACTGACAATGAAAACTATAGACTCAAACCAGCCAGGGATAATTTGCTTTCCCCCACCCGCCAACCCACCCCAAAAAAGGCAAGGGGGTGGGTTGCAGAATCCAATGGGAATTCTTTCCTGTCTGCTCAAATTCATTCCGGCGGAGATGTAAGGTGCTATCGAGGAAGACAAAGGCACAGAAGATCTAATAAAACCTTCTATTTCAGGTTCATTTAAAGAACGAAGACAATGCTGGAGGAAAGCAATGAGCTAATCAGAATTCCATTGGGAATACTTCTTTTTTTACTAATTACTGTTGGCATTTTGAATTAATTAGAAGGTCTTTGTGAGAAGGCATCGACTATCCCGCTCATTTGCTAGAAGAAATAATCTAATTAGGATTGTATGAATGCCGTTCTTTGTTTTTTCTTATTCCGTGTCGTTTTGGGTTCTACGAATCGTTTCTGGGAATAGCAGCCGGAGATTTAGATTTCTCTTCTTTTACTGACGGAAATAGCATTAAGTGCAGACGGTCAGCTTTCAGACATTACGAACCCTTGTCATGTAGTTTTGACATAAATCATAACGCATTTCCTTTGCAAAAATAGTGCTATAGCACACATGCACACACACACACAAACACACACGCACATGAGGTCACGTCTGTTATAATTATGATAGTGATGACCGTCTTGTTAATATAATATATATAATTCTTCTCTTACCTTGAGAGTAATACAAGACCACATAGTTATTAAGGCTAAAGTCTGATGAGGTTAGCTGCTTGAGGGCTTGCTATTAGTCACATTAGAGGAAATGCTTATGCCTCCAGTTAAATATTTCAGGTTAGGATATAAACTTACCCGGTTTTACTGTATTTTCGTAACCGTATTCTTATATTCTGCTGTACACTTTTCAAATATGTATAATAAATACGGGCGAGAGTTCGTTCGTTTTCACTTACTTTTGTGTTGTTAGATATGACTGTGAATAAGTTACAAAATTTATATTGGGTCGAGTTACTGTGTAACGTTTAATGCTTAAGTCCTGCATTGTGGAAGGGCTGTCTATATACATACATACATACATACATACATACATACATACATACATACACACACACACACACACACACACACACACACACATATATATATATATATATATATATATATATATATATATATATATATATATATATATATATATATATATGAAAATGTATATGCATATTTATCTGTATATGTATATGCAATATCATACGAGTCCTCCTATATTTATTGGCTATTATTTGCTATGAACCTCTGACTACTATCCATAAAACAAACACCATAAAAGATTTGTGTTACCAGGACCCGTCTCCTTCGAGGATAAACCTGTCATAATAGGAAGGTCTTGTCTTTTGATGGTGATAGGTTAGTGTCTCGCCCCTCTTCGCGTCTCTCCAGACGCCATAAAGAGGATTAATACTCTCGGGTTCTAACAGTCTTCCGCTGAACTACTGAAAGTTGCGAGGTGAAGGAATGAAAGTAGTGGTCTAATCTTTTCTTCAGCTCATACTCCTTTCTGAGTAATTTATTTAAATATATAATGTACTTCTCATCCTCTCATTTGTTTTATTAACGTCATCAATACCTGTATTTATTAACAATGAAATAGCATAATCATAACTTTTCAATCTCCTTTCTGAGTAATTTATCTAAATATATAATGTACATCTCATCCTCTCAATCGTTTTATTAATATCGTCAATACCTGTATTTATTTAACAATGAAATAGCATAATCAATAACTTTACAATCTTCCCACGTTCAAATAGAGTATTATATCTGGGGTAATTTTACAGCGATATTAGTTCACATGAAATATATTTTCTTACCCTTGATAGTCATAGTCATAATTGTCACCAGCAAACGTCAAAATAAAGATTAGATGATACAAACAAAAATAAAGCTTTAACAGATCAGTCATGATATGATTGTACTGAGACGCCTTTGTTTACTTCTGTCGAAGTCGAGCGTATGTCTAGAGCAGTGTTTCTCAACCTTTTTATACAAACGGTACACAGAAGATCTCATAAGAATATCACGGCACACTTGGCAGAATTTAAAAGAATATACATTTAAATATTATGAGATGGAACCACAGACTTAAAAAACACATAAATATGAACTTGCTTTATTTCAGTATTTCTGTTCAGCCAATTGTACGGCTTATTACTGTGAAACCTGTGCCTGGTGTTTTTCGACTTCTTCAACATTTGGTCGAATGTGCGATAAGCAGACACTCATTTATTCTTCAGTTGAGCGTAGGCATTCTCTCTTCTTAGTTTTGATGTTATTTAGGGTTGAGAGGCCTAGGTAAGAAGTAGAGAATTGTAACAGAAATGATAAAGCTCTTTTAGCTAATGTGGGATATTCCTCTTGTATAGACTTCCAAGATGCACCAGTGGGTACTGTTGAATGTTTTATTTTAAGACCTCGATCACTAGAAATGGTGGCCAGTTCTTCTTCTTCACACAATTGTGGTCCAATATTAGAAGGAACATTTATGAAGGGATTTCGAATCCTCATTATACTTTTCTGTGCTCAGTGTGGAAAATAATGGTAGATGTTTTCATAAAGTGCTGTATGATGGGTAACCACAATAGGGATCATTTTTTTTAATGAAAGTGGTACGTTAAGTATTCCAGTTTAGACATCCAAATTTCGCAACGAAGATATTCACAGAATTTTCCCCGTTTTTCTCGGTCAAAAAATGCTTTTAATTCCTTGAGAATTCGTGAACATGAGATAACACTTTGCCTTTCGGCAGCTATCGAACTTCGGTATGCATTAGTGATCTAACATGCTGGAAGTCGAATTCTTTGCCTAGTTGTTCATATAATAGAAAGTCTTACTGTTCATTCACGTGAAACCAAAATCTAGACCCATTTTTCGATTTTCTGGTGCGCCGTGACAGTGTTTCACGGCACATTTAAAATAATCTTGTGGCACACCAGTGTGCCGTGGCACAGCGGTTGAGAATGACTGGACTCTAGAGGAAAAGATATACAGTATAGTATGTACCGGACCTGCCAAACTTTATTACGGTCGACTGACGTTCATGTACAATAAAATAAGTGTTCGTAACATGTCTTTTTGGAATACAAATGCATCCGACGTCTGTTACCCAGAAAACAATACAAATAACTAGAAACACCTTGGCATAGATGTATTTTATTATAGGATACGTGTGGCATCTCAGTCAAAGAATACTTAGATGCAAGACCTGGACCTTTTCTGTGACGAACTTTACGTATCATCAACTACAAATGGGTCATTACTCTCTTACAGATAACTTGTTAAAAATATTATAACTGGCTAGGCGCCCGCGCGCACCCACACACTCATGTATATATATATATATATATATATATATATATATATATATATATATATATATATATATATATATATATATATATATATATATATATATATATATATATATATATATATATATATATAAAACTATATAGATATAATATATATATATATATATATATATATATATATATATATATATATATATATATATATATATATATATATATATATATATATATATATATACATATATGTAGTCTCAGTAGGAAGAAGAAAGTTAGGTTAGAACCACCACATTAGAACCACCACATTTTTATTGTGCTACTCGTTTCTGTTTCTTCATAAGAACATTTTTCAAGCCTAAAAGAGACATCACAGTATTTTTATAGTGAAGAGATTATACAATCATTATTGGCTGACAAAGCTGAGTAAAGATGACAACAATAGAGCTAATTGATAAGCTCTTTAAAATGATTTACAATAGTATATAAACTACTTATTGTTAAAACAGAAATTGAACAATTTACAATGTGAATGAATTGTTAAATAATTTATATTAAAAGCAAGGAATGAGATGAATTGTCAAGTTTAAGCTCTGGTTTTCTAAAAAAAATATTTCAATCGACTCAGATTCTCAAAAATGATTCTTCATTAAAAGTACCAAGGACACCATAATTTTTAAATCTTCTATTTGTATTATATTCCGCTATATGTTGTAAAATCGGTGATCTGGTTGGTTTGGCCAGCAAGCATTTGTCATCGTTGCTTGCTGGCCAAGCCAACCAGATCACCGATTTTACAACATGTAGAGGAATGGAATACGGGTAGAAGATTAGAAAATTTGAGTGTTCTTGGTGCTTTTAGTAAAGAATCATTATTGAGAATCTCTGACTCGATCGAAATATTTTTTAGAAAACCAGATCTTAACCTTGACAATTCATCTTATTGCTCGCTTTTAATATAAATTATTTAATAATTCATTTGCAATGTAAACTGTTCAATTTCTGTTTTACCCAATAAGTGGGTTGTATGCTATTGCAAATAATTTTAAAGAGCTCATCAATTATCTCTTTTGTTGTCACCTTTACTCAGCTTTGTCAGCCAATATTGATTGAATAATCTTTTAACTATTAAAATGCTGTAATGCCTCTTTTAGGCCTGAAAATGATGTTATGAATGAACAACGAAACGCGTCACCAGTAAAATGTGGTGGTTCTTAACCTGCGCTCCTCTTTTCCTACTGAGGCTTAGATTTCCAAAACATCTGTCTACTGTCTACTTGAAATATATAAATATATATATATATATATATATATATATATATATATATATATATATATATATATATATATATATATATATATATATATATATATATACACACACACACACACACACACACACACACACACACACACACACACATATATATATATATATATATATATATATATATATATATATATATATATATATATATATATATATATATATATATATATAAAGGGTCAAGTGCTGTGATAGGTAAAGTGTTTTTCGTCAACCTCCAGCTAAAAGAATCTGTCAGAATCCTCAACGACGACGAGTGGATTGGTAACTCAGGCAAAATTTCATTTTTCACCCTTGACCAAATTAGATTCTAGGTACTTGGTGGTTAGATACATCTAGTAGGTTCCAAATCAGGCCCCAAAAAAAGACGGTTGAAAGCAACTTCAACAAAACAAGACGTGTTTGCCACAAGGACTTATTGAAGGACTTGTGGCCAGCATCCCCAAGGTAGAATGATATGGAATGGTCGACCTCCTCCAGACCTCAGCCCTTATTACGGTGGACTAAGAACTTCTTATGAAAGGTAAGAGAAGACCCCATGCCCCTAATTTCCAGAGCTGCTGGGTGGGCTGGAAGATCCTGACTCCTCCAGAGCGGAATCGTAGACGGTGTGATGACCTCAGGAGATGGTATTTCTTGACACCTCCTTGAGGCATTATGTACTAATGGAGACATCTATATCCCGGGTCTCTAATACTGCAGTCCTGCAGGGAAGAAACCCAAAAAATCTTAAATCTAAAATCCGGAACCGAAGTGTTCTAGGTTTTAGCCATTGACTTTAGAATGAACAATATGAAGCTAGATCCCCGTCCTTCTGAGTACTGAATGAGATATGGCAATCCATGTAATTTACAGATGCAAGGGCCAAAAGGAAGATTGTTTTCAAGGTGGGATCCCTGTCCAAGGATTGAGATAATGGTGCATAATCGACTACATTTAACTCTGAAGCACCATGGTGTAACAAACATTCATTAAATGTTTTTATTTTGTGATTGTAGTCATAGGGTAGTTTGTTTATTTATGTTTTCATGCAAATATTTAACAACCCTTTTAACAGGTTGTTCAGTTGTTTGGTTACTGCTCTCGTTTTTCCAGGGAAGTCAGTTCTAGCCTGACTCCTGCGGGTCCTACTAATTTTTTTTTTTCGTCCTCCGACCAACGGTTCTGAGTTATGGGGTAATGGTGATATTTATCTTTAGAGTGAAGTTTTCCCGATCTTTTGCCGCTAGTTTTATGTGTATTGGATTTTGGGTATTGTTTGTATTGAGTAATGATTGTTACTGTTTGTTTATGAAATGTATTATCAATGGGACCCTGTGTCTTTTAATAACCAAATTTTTGTAGCATCCATACTAAAAATCAGCCAGGAAGCAGATCATATAAAAGTTAAGTCAAACCGAGATGGGTTTGTTACAATGGTGATGTCCCACTGCAGAAGGCGAACTTCCATTGAAGGGCAAAATTGTTCAAAGTATACATATGAGGCATAGAGAATTCCACTAAGATGGAGAGATCTATGCATATCAGTCGAAAGACGCAAAAACGCTGCTTAACAGCCGTTATAGCCGAGACTGGAGCCCTATTCCAGTGAAGGGAAGTAACTGAAGATATCCATTTTATGATTCAAATGGCAGGAGATGGCCCACTTACCCAGGTCAGCACTCGCAGAGAAGCACCAGAGGTACCTCGTCATTTCTCTCGCTGCTCTACGAGAAAAGGTCCCTCTCACTGGAGATGCTGGATGACCTCCCCTCATGAAGTTGCAGAGAATGAACCACTGTGACTAGATGGTATCTGCACATGTGCAGTTGACACGTGAGAGTGGGTCACTGAGGAAGCTCCCTCAGCACCCAAAGACCCTCCCCCTAAACGAACACCTGCTGCCTCCAAGGTGGTGGGGGAGACATCATCCTTGAATTCCCAATCACACTCATACTCCTGTCCCCCCAAAAAAGAAGTCATTCTTGGAGACTGACAAGCAGGCACTGGGCTCTATCTTGAAGATACTGCTACTACAGGATCAGGGGTATGAAAAGAGCAGGATTGTGGTTGGGAGTGCAGGGAGACCACACTGCCTAGAACTTTCTGAACAGGTTCTTGTTGAGGACGAGTACTGGAAGACATAGGGACCCGAGACCTTTGCTGGAAGCAAGAGTGAGCTCACTTAGTCCAGTGATGAGAAGACTGACACCTTAAGGAGGAGGAGACCACAGAGAACTCCAATGGCTCCCATGCCTTCACAAGTATGGAGACTGAGAAAGATGAAGGGAACAATAGTGACATAATTTTTGCATCTTAGAACTATCATTAATGTCTCAGGGACAGCAACTATCCCATGAGGAGACCAGTGCCCTGGTAGGGCATTGAGATTCAGATGACAGAAGTAAGCAGCACTCTCCTCTCATATGTGAAGGCATGAGAGGAGAAACACTGCCTCTCCATCACCAAAAGCAGTCACCAAGGGTGAAATAGTACCCTGATCCATCTCTGATGGGGATAGTGTCGGGACAAAGAATAGTGAGACCTCTTTTTGTGGGTCATGGACCATTTCTTATCCTTACATTGGTAGCCCAAGGAAGAAGATGGTGAGGAGAAGTAGGAGGAGGAGGAGGATGATGAAGAGGATGGAAAGTAGTGGGGTCTACTATTATGCCTTGATGACCCCACTCTGCATGAGAAGATCTGTCCACCAGGGAGTGCAGTGGAGCCAGATGAGGGAAAGTCAGCACCTCCATATGCTCAGCAACAGGTGAGACCTTCAGGAGCTGGAGAGTACCTATAAGAGGGGGCAGAGTTCCAGGCTTGTAGCAAATGTAAGTTGTTTGCCACAATTCAAGGAATCTAAGAGGGCTGGGAGGGAAGAAGTACCACAGATATTAAGAAAAGGCCAAACTCTCTATAATTGAACAAGAGAGGCAATCTGCTTAGCATCCTCATTATCTAAAGACAGATGAAATGGTTTGATAGACAGAGACTTACTTTTCCCAAAGCAGAGGCAATTAAGGAGTGGGGAAGAGGGATGACCACAGCTGGGGGCTATAAAGTTCTAGAACGCCTTAATATCACTTTCAGCAGAGGCCTGCCATCCAAGAGTGCTGAGAAACACTTCCTAGGCTTTCTACTCCTCCTCCCATAATGTTCTTACTGAGGAAAGGACCAAGTCTTACATTCTGCATATGGTAAATAATGTGTACATTATCTCCTTCTTCATGATATGCACACAGAATGAAGAACTATTGCAAGGGGAAACATGAATCGACTACGAGGCTGGCTACTACCCTCTCAGAAATAAAATACAAATAATGATAAAAAAATAAAAACAAGAAAACACAGACATGCAAAGGAAGGGGGTTTACTCATTCAGATCTACAGCATACAAAGAGGTAAGAGTAAAGAAGGTTGCCCTCCTTGTTATTCAGATCACAATCAGTCCAGAGCATACTCCGTGGGATGCTTCACATATGAAAACCATAGTATTTGTATCCCCACGTATTACTTTCATTCTTAAGTAATCAGTAGTCGATTCACTTAAGACCCAAATGATTATGTTTTGGTCACCATCAAGTAAATTACCATCATAGTTCATGTGTCTTCCAAATTTCTATTACTGTTAAGAGGGTCAAACCAGTTCAGCTTCCCAGGTGCTCAGAAAACAGACACTTCCTACAATAAGTGTCACAACGAGTTGCCGATCCGGGGACTTCTGTCGGCGCCCCACAGTATTGGTGGCAGCCAGGAAGAACCTCCGGCATGTAAATGAAATCAACGTTATGTATCCTGAAAAATTAGTTCATGCATCTGTCGAAGGGCGATACTTGAGGAGATCTTTACAATAAGGGGAAGCCTAAGAAGAAATGGATATCCATTCAACAAATTCTGTGAGGGAAAACAAGTGACTCGAATTGAAGAACCATGTCTGAGGCATTAAGAAAACGAACAGACGGGAATACACAAAGGAAGCAGATATCAACGGATTTCGCCAGCTGAGCCCAGTGTTGATAATCGAATTAGAGGCTAATTAAAACGGCTTATCAGCATTAGGAGAATCGGAAGAATCGAACACAGAAAATCAGTGGACAAGAAACAGATAACCATTAGAAGAAAATCAGTGGAGAATAAGAAGAAACATGCACATTTCACAATCGGAGAGAGAGAGAGAGAGAGAGAGAGAGAGAGAGAGAGAGAGAGAGAGAGAGAGGTGAACAAACGATGAATCCTAGAGTCAACAGTTTGAAGCATTGTTGATAGGAGCTTTTCTCCAACAGTAAAAACAGTTTTAGTTAAATTAAGAAACAGTACTTGTTTTTGTATATTGCCAAAGGGCATTCAACACATAAGAGGCATAAAGCTATTTTCTCTATCAAATCACTTCCCCTTCAGCTATTTTTTATCACCACCTACCGAGTGCGTGTGCTGGCGACTATTTTGACTAACAGTTCTGATTTAAAGGTTATTTTGTTTCTGCAGTGTAATAATACTCAAAGTCAGTTGTAGGAAATTTAG
>NC_089795.1:23807767-23812767 GCF_040412425.1 Macrobrachium rosenbergii
CGGTTTGGATTCTATGTTACACAAGTTACAAACATTCACTCATGTGTGTGTGTATATATATATATATATATATATATATATATATATATATATATATATATATATATATATATATATATTATATATATATATATATATATATATATATATATTATATATATATATATATATATATGATATATATATATATATATATATATACATATATACATATATATAGGGGAACAACAGGGCTAGTTGTATTAACAAGTTTCCTAGTGTCTCCTCTATATATATATATATATATATATATATATATATATATATATATATATACATATATATATATATATATATATATATATATATATATATATAGGAAGACACCAGGGCTAGTTGTTACCCCGGGCAAGTTGTTATCTTTAATTTTCTCTAAGTCACTGCCAGAGCAGCACCTAGTTAATACACCACGTGGCTGCCTCTTCCCCCTTCCCCCCTGTGTTAATTGAAACAACTTCAGCACATGGTGGACTGTTTTGATCATTTTTTTTTTTTAAATGAGAGACCAAGGTAAATTTTGGGAAGCTTGAATTTTTCCTCCTTTATACCGGCGGTATCAAGGCAAGTTTTCAAGTTTACACTTATGTAAGCTATATATATCTAGCTATGAAATAAAGCTGTAGTTGTACTGAGATGTAAAGCTTTTAGGGACTTTACTGGTTAAAACTGAAAAATGGCGCCTATGGGGCAGGTTGTCACTTTTGGCTTGGGACACGTTGTTACACTGTAACAAACTGGCCTCACTCAGCTTAATTAATTCTTTATATTATAGAAAGGTGAGAACATATAAAAAGAAGACTACGATGGGCACCGTACCGGAAGAAGCATATAAGTTAGCAGCAAAACAAATTAAAGAAGGGAAATTGTCATTAACGAAAGCTGCAAACACATTTGATATAGATCCGACCAGCTTATCCAGAGTCATAAGCTTTAATACCCACAACATCGGGAAGTTTTATGATAACCTTGATGCAGTATGTCATAGATACATCTTTGAATGAATAAGGTGTGGAATATAGATGAAACAGGAGTTGCACTGTGCAAAAACCGGCAAAATTTTTGCAGAAAAAGGAAAAATGCAAGTAGGAAGGACAGCATCTGCTGAAAAAGGGGCAATAGTTACCATAGAGGTAGCAGTTAATGTCATTGGCAATTCAGCTCCCCCTCTTTTTTGTTTTTCCCCGTGTTCATTTCAAAAAACATTTCATTACTGAAGGTCCTACAGGATGTTTGGGTGCAGCTCATCCCAGTGGTTGGATGAGGGGCCCAATTTTTTTTGCAGTTTATGAGACATTTTCATAATCATGTCCTTCTTGAATTTAGTCTCCAGCATTGGTGATTTTAGATAATCACTCTTCTCATCTATCCACGGCAGTACTAGACCTCTGCAAAGAAAATGGAATAATACTATTCTTGTTCCCACCTCATATGTCACATGACTTCAAGCACTTGATGTAAGTGTCTATGGTCCTTTTAAAAAGTACTGTAATACTGCTTGTTCTGCTTGGATGAACTCCCACCCTGGTATCCCAATATCCATTTATGATATCCCATCAATAATCAAGGGAGTATTACCAAATGCTTTAACACCAAAAAAACATTATGGCAGGCTACCAGAGGGCTGGTATATGGCTCTTCAATCGCCATGCATACACTGAACAGGGCTTTCTTACTTTATGTGTGACAGATAGACCCATACCTGAACCCCAACCTCAAGAAAACATGAGAAGCTTGAGTTACTTGGCACCAGTTGAAGTCCTGACTCAACCATCTACCAGTGGAAAGTCTAGAGTTAGCAAACAGGAGAAACCAAAATGGAAAAACAAAGTCAAGATTGTTACATCTGAAGATATCCTACTATACCCAAATGCTCGTCAGAGAAAAAGTAACAGGCAGAGAAAGAGAAGAAAATCTGGTATCCTTACTAAACACTCCAGTCAATGACCAATTGCGCAAAGAAGAGGAAGAAAGATTAATAAAAAAGATAAACACTGCACGAAAGGAACTAATGATTGATGATATAGTAAACAAATACTTGAAAAAGAATACGAGGTAACAGGTGTGAATATAGCTCTGAAAGCGAGGATGAAGACTGCCTAAATCTAGAGCCATTTTCAAAGAGCAGGCCGGGTAAAGGCTGGATCTAGTGCAGTGTAGGAAATGGGCACATGAGCTTTGTGGGGGAAAGGATGTTTTCTACATATGTATCAATTGTAATTCTGAAGAATAATTTATCTGCACTTTGAAAATTTCTAAGAAAAATGTTATGCTTTTGTTTTGATAGCTTTCTTACATATGAGATTTAGTTCTAATTGGAAACTCATTGGTCAAGCTGAATGTACATGTGAAGTTTTCTATTTTTTTTAACAAATTTCAGGTAAATAAACCCTATCTCTAGTGTCATAATAAATGAGTAGGGCTAGGCAAGGTTTATTTTCACAGCATAGTGCTCAAGAACACTGAGGAGAGAGTGATATTTTCTATATTTGGTATCAACGCTATCTTCTGAGGAAGAAGTTATTTTGAAATTCAAAGTATTTGAAAGAAAATATGTTATTTGTTTTCCCATATTATTGGCATTTGTAAGACAGGAGTATTCAAGTTTTTTTTATAACTCTCATTTCACCAGGCAAGCAGAACATTCAGCTGTAATATACTGTATGAAATAAATGTTTCATCAAGAAGTCATCAGTTTTTTATGACCCTGCAAATAAAAATAAAATTCTTTGTAGATATTTAATGCTATAATTATTGATATAACAATGTGCCCGGCCGAATAACAACTCAGGGGTTGTTATATTTTAAATCTTTGTAAAAAATAAAAAATTCCAATAGGTCAGGTTAATTGTTATATTTTTTCTTTAAATGTAAATCTTTGTAAAATAAAAATTTTTAACAGTAGGTCAGACTGTAACAACTATAGGAATTTTTTTTTCATTAAATGTATAACTAAATTCAACATCCCGGGAGATAAATATAATTTTTTTAACCTGGGAAATAACTTCAGGAAAACTACCGAAATAAAAACTGTAACAACTATCCCCGGTCTGTCTATATATACAGTACATATATAAAAATATATACTCACACACACACACATATATATATATATATATATATATATATATATATATATATATATATATATATATATATATATATATATATATATATATATATATACAAATAACACATACATATGCATATCATGCCACTAGATCAACAACTATTAAGCCCCTAATTGCAAAAATACATATCGGCAGCCCTAGGAAAAAATGAGAGTGGGTTACCTTAGACCTAGGAGTAACAGGAGAGTTTGACCAGTAAGAGTCTCACCTTTTTCAGGGAGGGTTTTTATGAGTCTCAAGAGGAAACACGTGCCGGGGTAGAGAGCTGTTCCTTGTCTGAATCTCAAAATTCAGTTTACCACTCACTGAGTTTTCGACCTTTTGCTGGCCAAGCCTTTTTTCCTAATTCCAGGTACAGGCCTTATCTGTAGCCTAAAGCAATACCTCCAACAAGAAACCAGTCCCTGAAAACGCAGAGGTCATCACCACCAGCAAGGAGTGCAACACAGATCAGTAAGACTGTTAGAAAGGGTAACCTCTGCCCGTACAAGCCCCAGAGCTGAGGTGACTTTTGGAGCTCACAATTTCTCACACCACACTGGACAGAAGTGCCAGTTCCTGGACGTCACTGCTAACTTTGATCACATCGACATAAGGTTGTGTGTGAACACAAAATGACCAGGAACCATCGAAGGTAAAGTGCCCTGAAAGGGAAACTGATTGGCCAGTGTCATGTTCATTGACTAATTTATTATCTCTCTTTCGCATTTCATTACCCAAGTAACTTCTTGTCTCATCAGCTTAAACAGGATATCTACATTTCATGTGTAATTTCTTAACTGTGCATAATGTAAAACCTCACCCATTGCTAGCAAGTGAGTAGAATACAGGATCTCCCTCCAATTCTTGCATTTATTCAATTACTGAGAGAGTGTAATCTCTGTGTTAGTCTTACCTGGAATTGTCTCATTTCCAGGAGTGTTATTAGTGCCATTATCAGCCAAGCTGGGATTCTGCTTCCCCATTAACTGAAGAAAACAGCCTCTGCCAGGTTGATAAGAATCCTCACATAATTGGCTTAATGTACCACTTGCAATTGGCCAGTATTCATAAATGTGATGCATTATCTAATTCACTCAATCATTGCTGTTTTGAAATTTCCAAAACTTAATCAATTTAGTGAAAGTGTCCAGTTTTCTTGGTAATTTCTTCCATGTTGTGATAGTAAGTAATAAATTACTGTTAAGAAACCCATTTTCACTTGGTGACCTACCACCTCCTTATTATTTTTGCAATTCTTTAGTTATGGGCTTGACAGGGTTTTCTTGTAAGGATAAATTATTACTACAAGAACCAGTACACACTACCCCACCTCTAAGACTGTAACTATATATATATATATATATATATATATATATATATATATATATATAAAGAGTATATATATATATATATATATATATATACAGTATATATAACTATATATATTATAATATAAATATATTTATATATATATATATATATATATATATATATATATATATATATATATCTATATCAATTTCTATCTGCTATATATATTTCATATATATATATATATATATATAAATACAGTATATATATATATATATATATATATATATATATATATTATTTCAGCAGTACATATATATTGATATATATATATATATATATATATATACATATATATATATACATATACATATATATATATATATATATATATATATATATATATATATATATATATATATATATGTATATATATACATATATATATATCCTCATTATACCTTATTTTCATAAGATTGTATAAATTTCGTCTTTGTATGGATCATGTGATTGTACTTTACTTTGGATAGTGACAGGTAA
>NC_089795.1:23815267-23832767 GCF_040412425.1 Macrobrachium rosenbergii
TTGACAAAATTTTGACAAAATTTGGCATGGCCATCATTTGACCCAACTTAGATAACAGGGTAGGTTTCAAACCAGTAGCCCATTCCCCTTCCCTTTGTAACTTAGTTTGCAGGTTTATCATACCTCATTCCATGTACTCAATACCACAGAAATATATTACTGAAAATGTTTTATTTTCCTGTGATTAATAATTCTGTATCAAGGTTTGTGTTTATGTTGATTGGGGGTGTGTATTTAGGTTTAAAGGTGTGAGTAGGTTTAGTGGGGACGTGTTTAGGTTGAGTAGAGGGTGTGTTTAGGTTTTAGTTGGGGGTGTGTTTAGGTTTGGGGTGGGGGTTAAATGGGACAGTCATCACAGTGATATCTGGATAAAATGGAGAGTCAGCACAGTGTTGCTTGGATAAAAGGGACAGTCAGAACAGTAATGCCTGGATAAAAGGGACACCCACTACAGTAATACCTGGATAAATGGGACAATCACCACATAAATGCCTGGATAAAATTAACAGTCACCACAGTAATACCTGGATAAAATGGACAGTCACCACAAAAATACCTCGATAAAAGGGACAGTAAGCACAGTAATCCTTGGATAAAAGGGACAGGTAGCACAGTAATACCCAGATAAATGGGATAGTCACCACAATAATACCATCTGGATAAAAGAGACAGTCAGCACAGTAATACCTGGATAAAAGGGACAGTCAGCACAGTAATACCTGGATAAAATGGGCACACAGCACAGTAATACCTGGATAAAATGGACACACAGCACAGTAATACCTGGACAAATACGACAGTCAGCTCAGTAATACCAGGATAAAAGGGATGGTCAGCACAATAATGCCTGTATTAAAGGGACAGTCAGTACAGTAATACCTGGAGAAATTGGACAGTCAGTACAATAATGTCGGGATAAAAGGGACAGTCAGTACACAACACCTGGATAAAAGGGACGGTCACCACAGTAATGCCTGGATAAATTGTACAGTCGCCACGGTAATACCTGAATAAATGGGACTGTCACTACAGTAATACCTGTATAAAAGGGACAGTCAGTACAGTAATGCCTGGATAAATGGGACAGTCAGTACAGTAACACCTGGATAAAAGGGACAGTCACCACAGTAATACTTGGATAATTGGGCCAGTCACAATAGTAATATCTGAATAAATGGGACAATCACCAGAGTAATCTTTCGATAAAAAAGACAGTTAGTACAGTAATTCCTGAATAAAATGTACTGTTACCACAGTAATACGTGGATAAATGGGACAGTCAGAACAGTAATATCTGGATAAAATGTGTGCGTATATATATATATATATATATATATATATATATATATATATATATATATATATATATATATATATATATATATATATGTGTGTGTGTGTGTGTGTGTGTGTGTGTGTGTGTGTGTGTGTGTGTGTGTGTGTGTGTGTGTGGCGTTTGTGTGTGTTGTGTGTGTGTGTTGGGGTGTATAGTCATCCTTTCTTGTAGGCTGCGTATACTTTGTCCTTTAGAGGCAAAAATTATTCTTTAAGTTAAAATCCAAGATAAAATATTTATGAATGTGAATACGCAAGTCTTGCACACAACTTTTTTTTTTTTCTTCAGGGAAGAATTTTCTAAAGTTTTTTTTTTTATCATTTTTGATGATTTTACTGCCATACTTTTGAACTTAAATCCCACTGGTGGATTCAGTGTTTCATTAATTTGGGTTCTTATCAATACAACATTAAATTTCAGGAAATGTGTTCAATTTCTTACAATCGTTGCCTGGATGATTGGTGAATAAGATATGAAATTTTATATATTTCTACATTGAAATAGACTCCACTAAATTTTTATTTCTAATTATACTACTGTACACACATACTCAGACAAACACACCACACACACACATACACACACACACATGCACACACACATATATGTACACACACACACACACACACACACACACACACACATATATATATATATATATATATATATATATATATATATATATATATATATATATATATATATATATATATATATATTTATATTTATATCAATCATTTCCTGTGGCACCCATGGGAACGTGTTGGTCCTCAGTGAACTCATGCCACCATATTCTGTCCTGGGCTAACTCCTCAAGATATCCCCAACACTCATCTCCTGCTTCCCGCCTCATTGTCTTCAACAATGTCTCCTTTGGCCTACCTCTACCTCCTCTGCCAAGGGCAACCCACCCCTGTGTGTCTCAACTATTCCCGGTCTTCTATACACATGGCCTAGCCACTCCCATCATGCGAACCTAACATACTCATCAACAGTTTGCACCTCTGTTACTTCTCTAATTCTGTTATTTGATATCCTATCTCTCCAATTAAATCCTCATATTCTTCTGAGCACCATATTTTAAAAGGTTAAAAAGGTTAAAAATTTATTATCTGAAGGCACTGTACTGTACCATGACTCATGCTCATAAATCAGAATACTCCTAACCATTACCTTATAAATTTTTATTTTTGTATGCACAGAAAAACTGATATT
Organism: Macrobrachium rosenbergii; assembly: GCF_040412425.1. Classification (NCBI taxonomy): domain Eukaryota; kingdom Metazoa; phylum Arthropoda; class Malacostraca; order Decapoda; family Palaemonidae; genus Macrobrachium; species Macrobrachium rosenbergii. The sequence continues at coordinate 23,817,819 of NC_089795.1, forward strand.
ATTGCAAATATTTTTAAGCCTCCACATTGCCTGATGAACCTTTTTTAACCTTTCCATAACTTCTGTGCTCAGAGAACCATCCTTATCTCAATAAATACCTAAATACTTAAATTTGCCCACGTGCTCTACAACCATGCCCTCAATTAGATAATCCCATGTATTTTCAATATTCACATTCACGGTTTCTGCTTTTTCACTATTTATAACCAAACTAACCTTTCAACCTTTCACTCTCTAGACAATCCAATACTCTATGCACCTTTTCTGCTCCCTCGCAGATCAAAACCATATCATCACCATAATCTAAGTCAAGAAATTTCCCATTTTCTCCCCAGAGTATACCTGCATCCGTTTCTCTTTTTACCCTTCTCATAATGTAATCTACAACTAATACAAACAACAGAGGAGACAGAATATTTTCTCTGTTTTATAATTTCTATTTATGACAATGGCATTATTTGTAGAACCTGTCCTTTTATTCAGGTTTTGAATCTGTCCATACTTTTTTTTCTCTTCCGGTAAGATTCTCAGGAATAAAGAAAGCTTATTCATGTTTGCTTCAATTCACTTCTTATAGTCAATGGACCATTACCTCACCTATTGGCGACGTCTTCAGGAAACAGTTTTTATAATAACATACAGACTTAAGAGCTAATCCTTAAATGTACAGTATGATGTCACTGGGGTGATGGATTTCTATTGGTCGGCGGGTCTTACTCTCGCTCGTAGTCTGTGTGGGAGGGATGACATTTCTAGTGCTCCGTAAGAGAGGGCGTAATTTCCATCTCTGGACAATGATTTTCATTTACTCCACTGTCTGTAATTTTTCACATTATCGGGAGTGTTCTGTCTCTTGTTTCCCCCTCCGGATTCTCACAGATGTCCTGTGGTTTCCTTGAAGACAGGAGGATGAAGTCTGTGTTCCTTTGTATGTGTAATCCAAGCCATTCTTGGTTTATATTAATGTGATGAGGTCTTTTCTTTATTTTTGTTTTATTCGTTACCCATGCAAAGAAGTTTATTATTGTTATCTTTGTAATGCTTGTTATTAGTTGTTAGAGTCCCAGGAGGCTTAGGAAGACACAGTGCAGTTTTTCTTACTTCATTAACACACTGATAAAATAACACTGTATATATACAAGTCAGGTAGTATGATTAAAAACCAAAGTATTAGCCTTTCTTGAATGTTATTAACCCACAACTGGCGAGGCTCTCGACCTCACCCCCCTAAGGCTCTCGGCTCTTCTCTCTCTCCTTTCTATCTGCTTCTCTCTTCCTTCAAGCTTGCTATTTTGAAGTTCTTCAAAGGAAATGTCCATCCCACCAGTAGGCGGACCATTGCTTCTGTTCCGTCTTGTAGACGTCCTTAGTGGTTGGAGATTATCTAACGACGCCCCTTTGGGTGTGATTAATTGACTTGATTCCCTCCTTCGTGGGTGGGACTAATGACGTCACTGGAAGTCTTCAGGTTCCGGCGAAAGTTGAAAGGCCAGCTCACAAGTGAGACAGGTAGGCAGTCTTTAATGGTTGCGCTTTGATTATGCTTAGATTACTCTCGCACCAATGTTTTGGGCACATACTCATAACACTTCCTGCTTCATTATTCTTCTCTCTCTCTCTCTCTCTCTCTCTCTCTCTCTCTCTCTCTCTCTCTCTCTCTCTCTATCATTTGTCTATTAATGGTTCTCTCTCATTTCTTCTTCTCTCTTTTATTTATGCTTTTCTTAACAAGTATTCTCCTAGCTATCATTACACTTACGGCTTCTGTTATATGCAATCTGTGGATCCTGCACGATGTCTGTGAATTCTAAATTTTTCCCGTGTTGGTTTACGGATATTTGCGTTTAATTAATCTTGGAATATAGCCCTTTGGTTGCGGTGAGCTTGCAATCATTGTTGTAGAGTGGTAGTGTTGCTACCTATGTAGGAATTGCTGAATAAAAACATTTCACAACTAACACTTGTCTTCTATTTTGTCATTCAAAAAGGATTTATTTCTCTACTCTTGTAATGGAATCCATTAAACATCAGACTTTCTTTTTCATAAAAAAATAGTAATTTCATTCACAGGACGTTACCAAAGTTCATGCTTTACTACTGTGTTTCCTACTAGAGAGCACCTAAATAGGAAATAGTAATAACGGACAAACTTTCGTAATAGTCGAATTAACTGCAAAGGATCATAAATAACAAGCCTTTCTCTCTCTCTCTCTCTCTCTCTCTCTCTCTCTCTCTCTCTCTCCTCTCTCTCTCTCTCTCTCATCTGAGGAACCTATTTATTTTCATGTTAAATGACTCAACGGTCGAAAAGCAACTCATGCTACAATTCTTGTTAAATGAGAGAGAAGAGGGGTGGAAGGGGTGGATCTCTTAGATTGAAATGTTGTTTAACAGTAATTCTTTTAAATCCCTCTCTGTAGAGCCGAGAACAATGATTTTAACTTGACAGTTACTGAAAACTACTGTTTCCCCTCCTCCCCTCTCTCTCTCTCACACACACACACACACACACACAAGCACGCGCGCACACTATGAAGAACTATGATAGAGGATTTTTGCTGACAAGAAAAATAAACCATATTACATACGAAGCGTGGAATATAGCTTGTTATTTCTTTTTTTTTTTAAACATCAGCGACACGACCGGGCTTCAGACGCAAATCCTTTATTCATTTGGGATGGGAAGCCTTTTGTCAAAAAAGCGAAAGAATAAAAGTGGTCAGTTAACTGTCCCTAGCTTTCCTGCTTTTTCCAGTCCGTTGGTTACTGAATCGTATGATTTCATGTATACATACGCTGTAAAAAGAAAAAAAAAATTATTCCTTTGTGGATTATTCTCTCAAATTTTCAGCAACCTTTGACAGTGTTAACCATTCTAATGTGAAAGCAAGAAGGTGAAATTTTATATTAGATTGTTCAGATATGACTGAAAACCACTAAAAATGCATAACTGTAATCTCGGAGATTTCCTGGAAGTGAATGTGATTCTATCAAACGTTTACTCTCAGTACTGTTAAAATATCTAGAAACAAACTGAATTCTTCTTCCGGAATTGTAAGTTTTGCGCCCTCTTATGATATGTGTGATTATATTTCAGATTTATTTATAAATTTATTCATGGTTAATGCCTTATATCTTCTGTTTTTGTTTAAAAAACTTCTTTATTTGATATCAAGGATATTCAGTGTTTAGAAATACGTTCTTATCCCAGTTAGTTAGCTAATACTACGGCTTTCAACGAAATAGATTTTTTTGGAAGAGGATGGGTAAAAAGAATAACAATGATATCAACTAGAGCCTTTATTTCAAGGAGAGAAAATCATTACTGAAATGGAAAAATCTGCTGTAGTCACTTGTTTTATTGAGAAAAGGCGAATGGATGAAAAAGGTATGCAGACTATTTAGAAATTTTAAGTTATCTGAAAAAAAATCCTTTTTGCATCAGTTGAACTTGTAGGAGAATATTCAACATTATTTTTTGACGAATGTGGTGAGCTGTAACCAGGTTAGAGAATGGCATGAGCTGAGTAATTTCATTCGGAAAGACTTACTGAGAATCAGAACTGAAAGTATGCCATTTATAATGTATATATGTTTGTGTCTGTGTGTGTGTGTATGTTGTGTATATATATACACACGCACACACATGCATGTATATATATATATATATATATATATATATATATATATATATATATATATATGAAATATTTTCTGATAAAACAGAAATCACCTAATAAGTAATAGAAGGACCCAATAAAAACGCGTTTTTATGGGCTCTATTTTATATATACCATATATATATATATATATATATATATATATATATATATATATATATATATATATATATATATATATATATATATATATATACTGTATATATATATATATATATATATATATATATATATATATATATATATATATATATAGACATACTAGAGTATTATTGTAAGTACGATCTTAGTTTGGATGAGTGCATATGTCTGCCCATGGATATCAATAATCGAGAAAATGATTTACAAACGTACATTTCCTCTTTATAGCCACGGCATCAATAGTAATTTTTAGCGTACCATTGTTAGGTCCAGGCTTATTGTAAGATATCACAGTGGAGTAATTTGCTGAAGGGATTTCACTGTCACTTCTTTTGTGGCAACAAGAATTGTTAGTGCAGTAAGGCAGATGGCAATTTTATTGTCATTTGATAGCCCAAGAAATAAATGGCATTCTTGACAAAGAAATCGTTAATTTTATGATACAGCTTCTTGAACATCATGATAGAAGATAAGTGGTTTTATGCCCACCAGTTGTAGAGGGTCATTTACGTTGCCTACAAATTTATGTTTCTGTATTCTATTTCAGTTTATCTGTATTTTCGTTTCACTCTAAAACAATTAAAATATTCCTGAACTTATTTAATTTCATTTAATCATTAAATCAAGAGTTATAAAATGTTTGTCCTATGATCGAAAGGGGTGGCTCAATATCTTAAGTGAAGAACATAGTTCCTTGGAAAAATTTTTTAAAATTATAACTTTAATAATAAAAGAAATAATGAAAGAGACTGTTACTTCTTGAATATTTTTTCGTCACGTATTCCCCTCGCCAATTAGGAATTATCAGTTCTTTTCCTATACTGATTCTTTTTTAATTTTTCAAAACGAATAAATTAAGCAAAATAAAAAAATGAAGCATTCCAAGCATTACTGGTGTATGTACCATATCATATTTTATCCAGGAATACAAAAACGCTATATACTTTGACAAACATAATGCCACAAAGAAGGGATTGGCATTCCCCCCTTTCAAACTGACAATGCATTTGAATCATGAAGCTCAAAACGCAGGCAAAAGAATGTATCATAATAAGCATGTTCAATTACTTTATCATAAAATTAACATTTATAAGAAATAGTCTCACAGCTATTGAAGAGGTTTCGAAGTGAATAGTTGATAATAAGTATAGCATCTAACTAACATCAGCTTAAGGCAATAATTTACAAACTTTTTTACACGAAAAGGTAGAAATTTACCTTTATATTACTAACATCTCAGCATTCATAAGAGAGGAAATGGAGCTTCTGCTATTTGATATTTTAAAACTAGTACAAATGATATTTTCCCAGCGACTGAGAGTTGAAAATAAAATGATACATTTAATATAAGGCGCTTAGCAAACAATATCTTTTTTTTCTCTCTTTGAGCCTGAGCGCAGAAGACCCCATCTCTCTTTAATTCATCACCATGGAAAAATTATGGTAAATTTATGCAAAGGCAGAAAATGGGATGGATACCACCCAGTAACTCTATCAAAGAATTTGCTAGCAGAGAGATTTATAATGTGTATCACTTTCCCCTCTCTCTCTCTCTCTCTCTCTCTCTCTCTCTCTCTCTCTCTCTCTCTCTCTCTTTGTCAGCACGAGTGTCTGTCTGTCTGTCTGGCTGTGTGTGTGTCTCTCTCTCTCTCCATAGGAACCGCATCGCTACTCCGAATACGTGACCTGACTTCGTTGGATCCACTTTCCACTTCTCCTTTGCCGTGGTTTCAAAATTTCCAGAAGTCAGAAAAGCGTTTTTCATGCTGAAAAATGAATGCATAATGTAATATGTTAATATCCAAATAATATACTACGTAAAATAGAAACGAGAAATGCTACTGTTGAAAATATACAAATGAAATATGGGGATAGTCATCAAAAGAGCCTGATAAAAACCTCCTATTTTTTTTAGCTAAATCAGACTTTCAGAGTGATGAAAGGAGGGGGTGTCATAACAATAGAAAAGCTACCTTTATATTGACAAAAGCTTAAACTCTAACCTTGTTTTCATTTCCAAGGATCATATATCAATCTCCAAAACTCTTTTAGTTGCACGAAATACTGCTTTGTTTCCAAGGATTATTTCTTTTGTTAGTCTTCTGTGTCTGTGCGAGAGAGAGAGAGAGAGAGAGAGAGAGAGAGAGAGAGGAGAGATCCATAGAATGTTAACTGTTGACGGGAACCTTTATCGGTAACCTTTGAAGTCTACTGTTTGCGACGCATGTTAGATTTTTTCATTCCCAATAGGACATTGTATAAATAAAGGCAAATAATTATTATATATATATATATATATATATATATATATATATATATATATATATATATATATATATATAATATATATGTAATTCTAATATACAATGCCTCTTAACTATTCCTCGCGCTTTTGGATATGCTTGTAACTACGAAGCCATTTGGGAAGAATGAAAACCCGGCCGGCCGCAGGAAGCCCAGAGTTAACCACAAGGAGAAACACAGAGGTCACGCTGCCCACATAGGTGGGCAACGTGACCTCCTTTCATAAGGTAACTTTCCCGGGCCGTCACAGGCCTCTTCATTCTTCCCTTTGATATCGGCTTCATAGTTACAAGCATATCCAAAAGCACAGAATTAGCGAAGCAAGAGGCATTGTGGCTATTAGAATTACATATGTGTCTGGTAAAAGTGACCAGTAGATTCTGCATATATATATATATATATATATATATATGTGTGTATTAAAAATGGCTGTGAAATATTTTCTGTTAGAACAGAATTCCATCAAATATTCACCATTTGCCTGGGGAGAGAGATAGTTTGTTCGCTGAAATATAGCCTTTATTTTCCAAATTTTTGGCTTTTATGCACTTTATATAAATATTATATATATATATATATATATATATATATATATATATATATATATATATATATATATATATATATATATAAATATATATACATATATATATATATATATATATATATATATATATATATATATATATATATATATATATATATATATATATAAATATATATATATATATATATATATATATATATATATATATATATATATATATATATATATATATATATATATATATATATATATATATAATATATATATATATATATATATATATATATATATATATAAAAATATATATATATATATATATATATATATATATATATATATATATATATATATATATATATATATATGTATATATATATATATATATATATATATATATATATATATATATATATATATATATATATATATATATATATATATAAACACACATATAATATGTGTGTGAGTGTGTGCGGATATATGTTTAAACTTATACGAGTGCATTTGCTCTATGATATATTTATATTGTGGAGTCTGCATTCGTAAATGAGACAGGAAAAAAGAGGATGCCAGAAATATGACAAGAATTGTTATCCCGTGCAGACATTTACGGACACTCTCACCATGGCTAATTTGGTTTTCCTTTTTGTCCAGTTATTTACAATAACTTTTAGATTGCCTAACGCTATTTCGACATTGTTTCATACTCGCCAGCAACCAGTCATAAGGTAATATGCAATGAGTGGTTTCTTGGACTGTTTTCTGTTCATAAATAAAATTATCGGGGATACTTAAGAAAATTTCGCCAAAGGTTAGCTTCAAGAACAGCAGCTGGTTACATTTTAGTAGAAACAAGTAAAACAAGTAAGAAAATGAGCCGAAGTTTCTTCGGCTCAATCTTTCGGTGGTCTCAGTACAATGCTGTATGAGCCGCGACCCATGAAACTTTAACTGCGGCCGTTGGTGGCCTATCCTATTTCGTTGGCAGAAGCACGATTATGGTTAATTTTAACCTTAAATGAAATAATAACTACTGAGGCTAGAGGCTGTAATTTGGTATGTTTCATGATTAGAGGGTGGATGATCAACATACCAATTTGCAGTCCTCTAGCCTCAATAGTTTTTAAGATGTGAGGGTGGACAGAAAAGGCGCGGGCGGACAGACAAGGCCGGCATAAAGTTTTCTTTTACAGAAAACGGAAAATGCGCCAAAGTTTCTTCAGCGCAATCAAGTTTTCTGTACAGCGTATAATGAGGCATGAGCCGCGGCCCATGAAACTTTCAGCCACGGCTCGATGGTAGACTGTTCTATATCGTTGCCAGACGCACGATCATGGCTAACTTTAACCTTAAATAAAATAAAAACTACTGAGGCTAGAGGGCTGCAATTTGGTGTGTTTGATGATTGGGGGGTGGATGATCAACATGCCAATTTGCAGCCCTCTAGCCTTAGCAGTTTTTAAGATCTGAGGGCGGAGAGAAAAAGTGCAGACGGACAGACAAAGGCATCTCAGTAGTTTTCTTTTAAAGAAAAATACCTTCTGTGGGTGTGCGATCTCCGAAGGCTCTTCATATTTAGCATTATCACTTACATGGCCCTAAACTTCTTTAATAATTTTATGGCCTAATGAAGGCCTCTGATACCTACTTTCATTCTCAACATATTCTCTCTCTGTTTATCTGCCTGTCTGTCTCTTGCTCTCTCGGTAATGAATATTACTACGAAACAAAATATAAAGCTGTAAGAAAAGATTATACCACACGGCAGGGGAAGGATAATATCAAAGTTAATGAATTACAGTTAACCCCTCATCATTTGTATAATGTAGGAAGGCAATACGAAGAATCCAGATGATTAAAATATAATAACACATACTACAGAATTATAACAAAAACACTGATAACAACAATATCTCGATGCCTTCATCAAGAATTGTTATTACACGAGCAGACAAGCTTAAAGTACTTGAAATATTTTGAAGAAACCATTCTCGTGAAGAATTCAGAGACAATAGATCAATACGAACACAGGACATAGCCGTGTATACTCTTACCTGCGGCATTAAACTTTATTTCAACAGCAGCATCATCCCTTAATTATGCAGTTAACATATTACTGTAGATGATTCAGGGATTCCTGCTTTGATACAAAAGAACAAAAAAATCCGTCAGAGACCACCAAGTGTCAGTTATTCACAGCACAAGACTTTTACACTGTAGGGAGAAATAAGGCTTAAATGTTATATGGCAACGTTACAGCACCTGTTTTCCTAGTTTTACATTACAGAGGGATATATTGAAAAATTAATGAGGCACACAAACCACTTTACACATTAGAGAGTTACTGGGTTCCTGGAACCTTTCGTTTCTGACCACGTATACAACTGCTAACCACATCAGCATTTTCTAGTAGGTACACAAACTTATATTTAGATTTTTTCCGTTAATCTCAAACAACAAAATAGTTCCTTGCTTTACATCAATGTTTCAAGGGAAAAAATCCCTTTGTACAAGTAACAAAGAGGTTACATGTCCTTTGCCATCCTGAATTAGGCCTCGACATGTGCACAGACAAACTGTGAGCCACAGGAAATTAGTTTCGTACCTTGATAATCTGGTCTTGTTCGAAGAATATACAAAAATAGCATTCACAGGTAAATTTTTTTTATGTTATTCAATACAGAGCGTTAAACTACAATCAATCTTGTCAGTCTGGCAAGCGCTTTAATTATCGCCCACACTAGGCTATTTTTATGACATTCCAACCGTTTTGTTATCAAGGTATAATAGTTTTTGTTTTCTCTAAAATAGAAAGAAGTGTTCCTACTGCGAATTTCGTCGCTCTGTGAAACTAACCACTGTCCATCAGTCTCAGCATCACAATACTTTATAATCTCTTTATTCGTTAACATTATTTATTGACTAAACATATATCTGAAGGAGAAATTTAGGTTAGTAAATAAGTTTCGATTCACATTACTTGGTAATTATTTGAAAACAATGATGCTATTCAGACAAAATGCTTGCAACCAATCAGTTATCAGGAAGCTTTTCCGAGCTAAAAGGGCACCCCTGCGAGTGAGGCCAGTGCGCCTCGGTAAAAAAAAAAATGAGTTTTTTTATATAGTCGTTTCGCATTCATCCTTTAACTGCTGAATTGGGAATGAAGTTCCTTTGATCTTGAATATAATAAAACAATAGAGTCTTTTGTAAATTCCTTAATAGTTATTCATGAAAACAAAAGAACTACTCCTCCATTATAAATCTAGAAACTTTCGTCTCGGGAGCATCAAAGGGAAGTTATTTTAATGGCACCTCTTGTTTCGTTTGTCAGTATCAAGTTAACCCTAAAGACGCCCACTCCTGTTCATTCTAAAAGTCTGAGGGACAAAGAGTGACTGCATCTGTGGCAGCTGAAAGGTACTGAGCTAAGGTAATGGGTAGCCCTGTAGTATCAAGACGACTCAAGAGATGAATGAATGCGTACAAATGATTCAGTTCAAGGGTTTCATTGGTATTACAGCCCTAAACGCTGAATCTAAAGATCTGTGTATAAGATATCGGAAAGATAAAGGATAAGAGTGAAAGAAGGTACATATGGGAGAATCAGGATAACTTCCAAAGTGGGTAAGGAGACGATTAATAAGTTGATGTTATTGGTGACTTAATGCTTCTCTTCTTCTTCTTCGTTCAACGTGCTTCAATTATTAAAAAAAAAGGTAATTGTTGTTAGGCATGAGTTCCTAAAACAGTGCAGTCTATAGTGAGACTAAATGCAACTAAAAGAAGTAAATTTGTTGGAAGTGGAAGGCGTAGATGAGGAGCCTGCAAAACTAAATAATGGGTTCAAAGGCAGCCAGGAGCGTTTGCTGTTGTGAAAAAGGTAACAAGAAAGAATAAAACCAATAAATGGTGGGATGAGGAAATTGAAAGGTTTAATGGTGGAAAACAAGAAACTGGAAGATGGGCATGTGCAGGAACGCAGGGGCCTGGATCGGGTAACGAAGGAGTATTAGACTGAAAAAGAAGCAAACGTTGAGAGTAGACTTATGAAGATAAGCAGGCCTCCACAGAAAATAAATTACACGAGGGAATGATAGCAGAGTGAAATGTTACTGGACTTATAAATCTTAGTAGAAAGTGTACAAATAGATGAAAGACGTCTAAAGTGAATGAAGTCCTGGGTTACCTTTTATTTTCTTTAAATTATCTCGTTTGTTTATAGGGTTGGTGCTACCATTTACAATCCATTTTGGTAGAGAGTAGTATACCTTCTTTGTAAAGGATACTGCCAGAAATAATGGGATGTTAAAGTATGTACAAATAAGACATTTTACCTTTGTCAACTTTTGGAATATGATACCCATAAACCAAAAAGAATGTACTGATGAAATGGCCCGAGCAGGCACATTTCTGTTTCGGGACATAAAAATCTTGTTGTGGTGATTTTGATAATTCTTCCAGTTTTTATCGGTAGCACAGAACAACCCTTTTATATAAAGTATTTTAACAGTATTCGAGGGAAGAAAAGCAGAATAAAATTTAGAACAGTACAATTTGAAAAAAAATGTAAATAATGATTCATGGCAGAAAAATAGCAGGATATAGAAATGTCAATGCTCTCTCTCTCTCTCTCTCTCTCTCTCTCTCTATATCTCTATATATATATATATATATATATATATATATATATATATATATATATATATATATATATATATATATATATATGTATATATATATATATATATATATATATATATATATATATATATATATATATATATATATATATATATATATATATATATATATATAGTAAACTGTACAGTATTTTGTATATACACAGAATAAAATGTGGGCATGAAACTGAATGGAAGTGGAAAATATGAAATAAGGATTGTAAATATGAATATGTACAATATGGCAATAAATGTATTTATATATAAAATTTACAAACACTTCAGTACATCCTTTCAAAAAGCGAGTGACAGATTTTTATGTGAATAATGTCGCATTTTAATAACGCATGTTACTTCCATGATTCCATTCGCAAAACAGCATTAGTAGAATTGACTCCATACGTAATTGTCAGTTTGAATAAGAAAACAAGCGTGCTCATTTTTGCTTAATTACACTTACAATCCTGAAATACTCTGTCGCAATTTAGAATCTACGCTAAGTTTTGCTTGCGTGCCTGTGTGTATTTTGTATTTTTACGGGATATAAGCAAAAGAATTATGCACAGATTATTTGTCATGATTATGACATGAAAGTAGAATTAAAATACCATTTAAAGCTAATGCTAATTACAGCAGAATACATTACATTTTTCCTTCAACTGAGCATAAACGCATGAAAATGTTAAATGACGTAAACTTTACTCTTATTTTTATAGGTGCTTATTTCAAAGTAGTCGCATTTTACTAATGTTTGATGTAAAAACTCTCGAGTAATGGGTGATTTAAAATTAATTAGAAAGTAAATTATATTTCGAAATGAGAGTTTACTAAACGGTACTAAAAATGTACACAACGAGAGAGCTCTTGAAGCAGGAGGAAATAAATCTACAAACGCACGTACCACAAAGTCTGAAGTAAGAATTTTGTTCCGCTGGTAGGGCAATTAGGTCGACAATGTCTTTGAAGTCTCAAAAATTCTAGTCTAATGTCCTAAACCTAGAAAAATAAGCTAAATGACTACGAGCTGATTATCCTGTTAAGTGTATTAACAAAAACTCTATTTCTATATCAAGGACTTGAAAACGTAAGCGTACTTATTACGTACCGATTTTCCTTGTAAGAGTATTATTTGTTTATTGATGAAAAATTATTTTGCAAAATTACTGACATTTTGTCTTGCATTGTTCAGTGATTTATATCGAACCATTGATGTTGCTGTCATTATATGTATGTTTGTTACATGTATCAGTGGCAACAATAGCTAACTTGGGAACAAAGAAGTTGATAAAATGTGTTTTATGATAATTCCCAAGCAACTATGTTTCTATTAGTGCCAATGGTATCTATGATGCACCGATTAAAATGCTAAGTATCAAAAGGATGAGGTTAACAGACTCTGAGTTCCTATCATGATCATTATAAAAGAATTCAAAACTATTTCTAACATTCTCACAACCAGTTCACGTCCTATTCTTCTCTTTGCTTATTCTCGCTCGTTCAACTGTGCTACATATGTCATATCTCTAGCATCTAGAAAATAGCACGCAAATCAAATAAATCGCAGTCTTTACATAAGATTTAATGAACAATGTTACTCTGATATAAACAAAATTCTTTTAAGGATGTTTTCTGCAGTGTTATTATATGAAAAGAGGATTTTTGCATTGAATATTTACAGCGTTGATTTGATGGACTTAGAACCGATGAAATAGGGCAAACAAATGACATCACAACTTGAGTGTAGCGGGTATCCAAAATGGAAGCAGAATATCACAAATACCTACTTATTTCCTTAAAGTTCCGTAGTACATTATGAAGAAATTCAGAACTGACAATACACAATGTTTGCAGGAACATTTAAGAAAAAACAGGTCTTTATAGTAATCTAAGGCCTAGAATTATAATGTAGGCATGTTAGATTATTTGTTGTTTTTCTGCATGTACTAAAATCTATTTGCAACAGTTCACGTCTGATAACGATGTCTAAAAATGGCAGCCAACCATCTCTTTTTTTTTTTTACGTGAATTCGATAGACGGAACATTTCATTAAATATTTTTAGGTCAAGTATCTATTATACTATAATTATGTTGACTTTGTGTCGTAAAAGGGACCACCTCATTATACTATGATCAGTGTCTTTTAAAAGGGATTTTGATGGGCAAAGGTCGCTTTGTGTAACAAAAACTTGTCAAGTAAATACCTATGATGTCAATAAACTAACAGGATATTTCCTAATTCTGATGCAAACGTAAACGATTAAAAAAGAAAATTTTTAATCTTGTAAAAAAAAGTTATTTGACGGTCCTTATAATCCTTATACAGTATTATTTTTTACCTGCATTGTGTTTTGGATACTGAAAGGAAAGCGCAATGAAACTCTTGACATAGTGAGCACCAAACTGGTCTTTTAAAAAACTACTGAGGCTAGAGGGCTGCACATTGCTATGTTGATTATCCACCCTCCAATCATCAGGCATGTCAAATTGCAGCCCTCTAGCCTCAGTAGTTTTTATTTGATTTAAGGTTAAAGTTACCCATAATCGTGCGTCTGGCAACGATATAGGACAGGCCACCACCAGGCCGTGGTTAAAGCTCCATGGGTCGCGGCTCATGCAATATTATACCAAGACCACCAAAAGACAAATCTATTTTAGGTGGCCTTGATTGTAGCCTATACAGAAAACTCGATTGCGCGAAAAAAACTTCGGCGCACTTTTTACTTGTTATTAACGCAATTAAATAAAATCTCCAGTTACCTTGTAGAAATCGTATTTCACTAACTGCTATTGATTAGCAATGTTCTCCTTACGTTTGTTTTTAATACGTGACAGTTTTTCCTTATCTGTTGTTTGTTATGTAAGGAATTCAATTAAGACCAATGGTTGGTCGTTTTGCCCTCGTTCTCTTTCGTGCACATTGCAAGCAGAAATACTATAGCGTTCAGAGAAGCAACAGCTATTGTCAAGTATATTTTTATAATGGTGAATTTAATCCATTATTTTGAATTTGTGTATTTATGATAGTCGTATGTAAAGTAGTAAAATAATCTCTCTCTCTCTCTCTCTCTCTCTCTCTCTCTCTCTCTCTCTCTCTCTCTCGTGGGCGGCTTTCTCTTTTAATAGGTACAATTCGCCAGTAAATACATTGGAAGTGCTCTCTTTATCCTGTTCCTTTGTAAAGAACCTAGATACGTTATTCCCCGCTCACTCACCGCTTCACACACTAAAAAGTGCATTGAATGAAAGAAAAAACTGTCGCTTGGGGCCATATAATACCAGTGAGTGTATCATAGTGCACTACCATTAACACAAACCACACAACGTCACTCCCCATAACAAAAAGTTCTTTTGAAGGAATTAAATGATGGAGAAGCGCCGAATCTGTTTCAGTCATGTTCCACATTTATTTTCATTTCCCGTCTCTTTGAGTATTTTTTCCCGTTGGCATTTACGGATAGTGATAATTAACCTGCATGTTTTTATCGGCCTGTTCTTGTACGCTCAGTGTCAATGCGATGATAACCTGATATGGGTGCTAATAAAGAACAAGTAAAAAAATGAGCCGAAGTTTCTTCAAAGCAATCGAAATTCCTG
>NC_089795.1:23837767-23850267 GCF_040412425.1 Macrobrachium rosenbergii
TGCTATGCCAGGAGTAGGAAGTGAATTGATTAGAAGTGTATTATAAAATGGATAAAAAAACTCCTGGATAACAATAGAAACAATGAATCTGTTTAGGTAAAAGTGTTTTAATGTAGCATTCCCATCCCTGTCTAATGGATACTATTTACAATTTTTACTGACAGATATAGAAAATAATCTCAGACTCAGTATATTCAATGCAGCCTGTTTTAGTGAAGTTTCGACTAACGCGATAGTCATCTTGAAAAATTACTAGAGCGAGTCGAAATGTCACTTAAATACTGAGGCCATAGAATATTCTGTGAGCTAAGTACATCCCCATATTAATATTTCATTCAAAAGACATCTATATATTCAAAAATAGAAAGGGTTACTTGAGTATTATTATGAAAACCAATATTTTTATTCCATTGTTTCACAGGTAACATTTTAGTTTGTGCTACATAGTTATTGCCACTCTGATATATTTAAATGATAGACATCTCTCAGTCATATAAAGTACTACTACTACATTACTACTACTACCACTACTACTACTACTACTAACTAATACTACTACTACTACTACTAATAATAATAATAATAATAATAATATATGTATTAAATATTCAAAGATAAATCTGAACAGAGAGCTGGAATCTGTTCCCCCTTTCAATCAGATTGAAAAGGGAATGGAACAGATTCTCAAAAGCTGTACAGATTTTTTCTTTAAATGCACAGTATGTACATATGCATAACTGTGGATTTGTTTCTCCATTTCAAGACTCATGCCACTATGAGCATTTTTTAATTAATTAATTAATTAATTAATAATAAAATAATAATAATAATAATAATATAATAATAAAATAATAATAATAATAATAATATCAAAGACTAAAATACATGTCACTAAAAAATACAGCATAAAACAACAGTGATTTTCCAGTAGCTCCCCCCTCCCCGCCCAATGAATAATTAAAACAATTCCAAGGCAAATCAGCGCCTAATCAGCTAGTCTAAGTGAATAGGTTCGGGAATCGTGAACAGAGTTTTTCTATACATGTGAGACGTCATAGATTTTTTTCGACTTGGCTTCTCTATCTGAGGACCACCGATATTCCGCCGCCAGACTTTCTTGGATGTGTGCGTTTATGATTTATTTCTCTCCGCTTCAGGATCTATCTCACATTGTGCATTTCTTTACTGAGGAGAAAACTTATTACATAATTACAATAAGAAACGTAATTCCCTTTATGATCAACTTTGAATCGTCTCTTAATCAAGTGTTAATACATCAAGCCTCTCAAGCTGCAACTATATCGACCTAAGTACATATAAAAGGAGAGAGTTACGTTAATGTCATTTGTTGGAATCCCCATGCATTTACGCTAACCGGCAGAACACGTCTGCTTTATTTTGATGCAATTAGAATTAGAACGTACTTTCGTTTATGAATTTTCCTTTCACGCTATAATCGACTTGCCTGTCACCCCTCGCCGCCTCCGTAGCAAATAATCCGCTTATATGGCACTGGCTTATTTCTTGTTAAAGAAAACAGGGTTTGGTAAAGATAATAGAGTCTGAATTATTGCAAAATTGTATCATAGCGTCGTAATGGTTTAGCATTATGGGGAGGGGAGGGGGAGGTTGGGGTGGAGGGGAGGGAGGAGAGGGGTAGGGGAGGGAGGGGAGGAAGATGAAATGGGAGGGGAGGGGGAGGAGAGAGGAGATGGAGGAAGAAAGGGAAGGAGGGAGGAGGGGAAGGGGATGGGGGAGGGAGAATCATGGAAGGGAGGGGAGGAACTAGGGAAGGGGAGGGGGAGGGAGAGGAAGAATGAGGGGAGGGAGAGCAGAAGGGAGGGAGGGGAGGGGGGAGGGAGCTAGGGGGAAGGAGAGAGGAGGAGAGGAAGAAGGGAGGGGGGAGGGAGTAGGGGAGGAGAGAGAGGGAGAGGAAGAAGGGGAGGGGATGGGGGAGTAAGTAGGAAGGAGGAGGAATCAGGAAGGGAGGAGGGGAGGAAGAAGCGGAGGGGGAGGGGGAGGGAGGAGAGGGAAGGGTGAGGGCGACAGAATCCCCAGAAGCCTCTGGAATTCCCGGTGTGCATTCAAACACAAAAACAAGACAGAGTTTCCGTATTCTATAGATGAGCTTGTTTCTTTTCTTATGTCAACTCAAATATTTGCGCGTGAAGTTCCTTCTCACTTTCCAGGAACAGTTCTGTGTCTCGAATTTAATCACAAGGAAGATGCAGCATAGTACATTCTGGTGACGATGAAATCATGGGAGCGAAGTGCGTTTTTTTCAAAAATGGAAATTATTCAAGGGAAAATGCATCGCCTTGCTTTTTGGAATACAATTAAGTTTCGTGAGAAGCTTTTTTGAAATAAAGTTTGCATCCTCTGATAGGTTTAAACGAAATGGCCTTTAGCCTAGCATAGTTCATAATATTTTTTGTAGTGTTATGCATGTAGAGAAGAATAGCTGTGTGATTACTGATAATTTTTCCTTCATTTGAAAATAAATAAACTAACAACAACACTAGAAAAATAGAGCAGTCTGTGAAAGTAAAAAAAAAAAAACTTCAAAACACAAACTTCATTGATCAGAGACAGAATTCACTTTAGACTGCATCTTTCTATATACCATCCATGATTCCATTTCTCCGCTACCCTTTTACTCTGCTTTTACTTCCCTGTATGAACATAGTTTTCCATTCCTTTGAAACTTCAAAGACTTTGTTTTGACTCAGTTACTTTGTCTGAGGACCACGAATATTAATGGCGCCAGACTTTGCCTGACACGTGCGGTTAGTGATCTATTCATCTCCGTTTCAGAGAAAAATGAAGCATATTTTATAATAAGAAGAATGGTTCTCTTTGTGATCAAGTCTAAATCGCCTCATGGTCAGGTGTTATTACACCAAAGATCTTAAGCATGCAACCATTTTGGACTAAGCACATTTATAAAAGCAAAGAGTCAAGTTAATTCACGTGTTAGGATCCCCATGCGTTCATACTCACCGGGGGAACACGTTTACTATATTTTTATATAATCAACACTAGACTTAACTCATTTTGATGAATTTTCCTCTCATGCTGTAATCGACTTGCCCGTCACGCTTCGCCGCCTCCGTAGCAAATAATCCGCTTATAAGTCGCCGGCTTATTTCTTGTAAAATATAACGGGGTTTGGTATAGAGTCTGGATTGCAAAGTCCTGTCATAGCGTCGTAAATTACTTTAAAGGGAAATGAATATGCTGATTTTCTTATGTGAACCCAGATATTTGTGTATAGAGTTTATTCTCACTCTCTGGTGAACACTTCCTGTGTCCTTCAATTTAATCACAAGGATGCAGTATCGTCCATTCTATGGTAAATATGTAATTTGTGGAGCCAGAGAAGGTTACCAAAATAGAAAATTATGAAATGAAAATGAAACATCTCAAGCTTTTTGAAATATAATTATATATATATATATATATATATTGTATATATATATATATATATATATATATATATATATATATACATATATATATATATATATATATATATATATATATATATATATAAGGTGTAGGTATGCATATAGCATATATATATATATATATATATATATATATATATATATATATATATATATATATATATATATATATATACATATAATTATATATAATTATATATATATATATATATATATATATATATATATATATATATATATATATATATATATATATATATATATATATATATATATGTGTGTGTGTGTGTGTGTGTGTGTGTGTGTGTAGGTATGCAAATGGCTTTGCTTAATGCTTTATCATACTGTTCTTTCTTTTATTTTCTTACTCATCTGCATTACAGTTCAAAAATTCCTTTTACATGAATTCTATATTTGAGAATTCAAATTAATATTATAATATAAACATTGATAGGCACTGTGTTATTTGCTATTATAATTGGATAAATTAAAATCATCTTCCATGATACTAGTAATTCTTGGTAAGTAATTACCCTCACCTGTATATTGGTTACGATTCTAATATAAAGTAAAACGCCGAAAATCCAGTTTAGTTTTAGTTTTCTGTAAAAGAAAATTATTGTGCCGGCTTTGTCTGTCCGTCCGCACTTTTACTGTCCGCCCTCAGATGTTAAAAACTACTGAGGTTAGAGGGCTGCAAATTGGTATGTTGATCATCCACCCTCCAATCATCAAACAATCAAATTGCAGCCCTCTAGCCTCAATAGTTTTTATTTTTATTTCAGGTTAAAGTTATCCATAATCGTGCGTCTGGCAACGATATAGTACAGGCCACCATCAGGCCGTGGTTAAAGTTTCATGGACTGAAGCTCATATAGCATTATACCGAGACCACAGATTATACGCTGTACAGAAAACGCGACTGCGCCGAAGAAGCTGCGGCTCATTTTTTTATTTGTTTATACTACAAGTGAAAATCAAAGCTAATAACATTTTGCACTAGGATTTGACATATTACTTAGATAAATTAACCTCATTATCCGCCCAAGTACTAATATTCATAAAAATATAATGGACAAAGAGAATGTTTTGCCACAGATATCCGTTACATTAAACGGAATCCACAAGAAGTTGTTTCTCATTAAGGCAACGCATTAGACAGAAAGAATGTGGCGTCAGAAAAGAAAATGTCTGGAAGAAATTTCCTTTGGCAAATTAATTATGCTTGGCTGGGGACCTTTGGAGGCGAGAGTGAGCGTTGTTTTCTGCCGTTCCTTTAGGGTCAACTTAATGTTAACAGTGGAAACAAGAGGTGCCATTAGACTCTTTTTTTCTCTTTGATGCTTCTGAGAAGACAGTTTCCGGATTTATAATGGTGGCTTTGTTCTCATGTTTTGTTTATGAATACCTTTAGAGGAATTTGCAAATGGGTTCTTTTTGTATTGCACTAAAAAGTAGAATTTTTCAATTCGCTTATTATTAGAGGTTTCATGTTGAAGTGGCAATTACACTGTATTGTTTATGAAACTTGCTCCGCGTTGTACGCTCACAAATACGCACACACACACACACACACACACAAACACGTTATTCTGAACAGGGTCGATTACAATCATAAGATGCAAAATATTTTATCGGATGACTCTAAATTTCGGAAAATTGGCGAAGAAGATTTTAAACTGATTTTTAGAAACGAGGACAGGATCAACAGTTTTTTAAAAGCCTTAAAGGACTTTCATACAATTAATCCGGCTACTTACGACGAGCTTTTCGTCACTGGCTCTTCTTTTGGTGTCAGGTACGGGCTCCCCAGTGGTCGCTCCCGAAAATCACAAGGAAAATGTTCCTATGAGGCCAATCCTTTCGTCTTATACCACGCCTGACTGTAAAATTACCAAATATCTAATCCCTTTACTGGAAAGGTTTTTTAATAATGAACTTAATCTGAATTTTGAATTCAAAAATAGCATTTTGTGTCAGATCCGATTTAGTCATGCGGCTAGCTTTGATATAGAATCTTTGTTTACTAACATCCTGGAGGAAAACAATTGAGTACATTTTAGACTTGGTATTTACGAGGATGAATTCTTTCACCATGGTTTTAACTGTCATGATTTTAAGAGGTTATTAGAGTTGGCAGTGTGAAACCTTTGGGATTTTAATGACGATGTATATGTGTGTGTTGAGGGTGTGGGCATGATAACCCACTGAGTGGCACATTCTGCCAACATTTTTATGCACAAATTTGATAGAGAGCTGCTGACAGTTGTCCTCCTTCTTTAAAACTCTTATTCTATCGCCGATATGTGGATGATGTTTTGTTCTTTTAAGAACCATTTGCACGTGATTCGTTCTCACATGCTAGTTTCACATTCGAACATTAAATTTACAAATGAATTGGGAAACAAATGAATTGGATGACCGTTTTTACACAGGTATTTTTCGAAAGGTAACATTAACAGGCATTGGTCTTAACTTTTACAGTTTTTTTTAATTGTAAATTAAATTCATTGTATACCCTCCTCCACAGAACCACGACATTAACTTCTGATTGGAGTCTTTTCCACAAAGAAATCGGAATCCTTTACGATTATTTTAAATCAAACTGTTATCCTCCTGATGTCTTTATGAAATATGTCAGGAAAACGCTGGATATTTCATTTCATCCTCCAGCAGCAATACATTTGGCCCATAAAATCAAGTTCTATGTACGATTTCCTTATATGCATGACACCTCTTTTTTACCTCACTTAAGGAGAATTTTAATTAATTATTTTCCGGCCGTTGATGTCAAGTTTGTCTTAAAAAACCCTAGGACTGTTGGTAGAATGTTGCGTCATAAAGAGATGTTACCTCCCTTAATGCAATCCGGCGTTGTCTATACGAGTATTTATACCTGCTGCCGATGCAATAGGCAGACTTACGTTGTTAACACGCGCCGCCTGCTTAAGGTGAGATGTGATGCACATATGGGCATTAGTGTCCTTACAGGGTGTAAACTATCCAGCCTAGAACTCTCTAATATTAGGAATCATGTGAAATTTTGCAAAAATAATGTAAATATTATGATTTCAAGATATTACTATCAAATCCATACGAACACCACCTTCCAATATTAGAATCTCTGGCTATAAAGAAACTAGTTCCCACCTTAAACAACCACTCTTCATCTGTTCCCTTGTGTATAGCTTAAACCACGCCCTTCTTCTTGTTTACTTTCGGTGCATTTTCCATACAGCAACTAAAAGCTAAACTTCATTGAGACGAGGTGTTTTTTTTTTAACTACCCTTAACTTTAATTGTTAGCTTTTTTGTAGAGTAATTTCTATTTCAATGTTGTATCTTGTTTTGTTTTTTTTTTTATTCAATGTGTTTTGCGTGTCAACAAAAAATAATTCGTTACGCTGTATTGTTCATCAGTTTTGTATCTTTCATTTAGCCTGGATGATGAGACATTGGTCTCAAAACGTCGCAGTAAGAATAAAGTGACTTATGTTTCATGCTGTCTTCTACGCCTTCTGGTTTGTACTGCTGAGGAACAGTATTGTTACTTATAAAGTACACACAATGTAAGAAATACTTGACACAAATGAGGTATATGTTAAATGAAAGGATCAGTCTACAGTTTGGGAAATCTAAAATGTTTCCTACCTTCAAAAAGCATTGTTCACAGTCTTAATCGACAGGTCTCTGTACTACGGAGTCTTCACTGAAGACTTCTAATAATATTCGGTGTTGATCATCGCGTGACCATTTGTGTAATAACTAATCCTTTAACACTTTGGGACTCTGCCCCCAAAAGACACACCTACGAACGCATTTTCTGGAACCTGGACATTTCCAGCGAACTCACTCACAAAGTCCTGCTGAGAGGCAGGGATGTTCTCACGTCGCAAGAATATCTGACGTATTTAACACGTATACAGTTTTACTAGTTAGGAAACGTGCCAGACACCAGCTAAACATTCTCTCAAGGATCTTCCCAATGCCATTAGCCACACTTATTAATAAGAAATCTACTGTGTATTATATAATTCATAAAATACTTGTGACTTATGAGTTTTATATATATATATATATATATATATATATATATATATATATATATATATATATATATATATATATATATATTATATATATATATATATATATATATATATATATATGTGTGAGTATATATATATATATATATATATATATATATATAGAGAGAGAGAGAGAGAGAGAGAGAGAGAGAGAGAGAGAGAGAGAGAGGAATAGGGTTTACACACAAACAGGTACATTTATTTATATATATATATATATATATATATATATATATATATATATATATATATATATATATATATATATATATATATATATATATATATATATGTGAATGTTTGTCCATGTTTGTGTTCTCCATAGAAATTGAACCACTTCACCAATCTAGTCAAATAGGTTTCAAACTGTACCCCCTTCCCCTTTCCCTTCCCCATCCCCTTCCACCTTCCTTTTGTAACTTATGTGGTAACCACTTGGCCAATCTAGACAAAATTTAGCATGTGGCCATCATTTAACCGAACTTAGGTAATAAGGTAGGTTTCAAACATGTACCCCCTTCCTCCTTCCCTTCCCCATCCCCTACCCCTTTCCCTTTGTAACTTATGTGGTAACTGCTTGACCGGTCAGGACAAGCTTTGGCACGTGGCCGTCATTTGATCCGACTTAGATAATAGGGTAGGTTTCAAACCCATGCCTTCTTCCCATTCCCCTTCCCTCATCCTCATTCCCCCTTCCCTTTGTAACTTATGTAGTAACCGTTCTAGTCAAAATTTTGGCACGTGTCAATCAGTTGACCCAATTTAGATAAGGCGTAGGTTTCTAATCCGTGCCCCATTCACCTTCCCTTTTCCCATCTTTCCCCCCTTACCTTTGTTACTTATGTGGTAATTAACTCTATGGGTTTATCATACCCCATTTCATATTGTATAAATATATTATTGAAAATGATTTTTCATTCATGTGATTAATAATTCTGTATCAAGGTTTGTGTTTAGTGGGTTGTGTTTAGTTTTCTTGGGGGTATGTGTTTAGGTTTAGTGGGGATGTGTTTAAGTTTAAAAGTGGGTGTGCTTAGGTTTAGTTGGGGGTGTGTTTAGGTTATTGGGGATGTGCTTAAGTTTAGTTGGGGTGTTTCAGTTATGTACGGTGTGTGTTTAGATTTACTGGGGGTTAAATGGGATAGTCACAACAGAAATATTTGGATAAAACAGACAGTCAGCACAGCAATACCTGGATAAAAGGGACAGTCAGCACAGTAATAACAAGGGGACAGTCACCACAGTAATGTTTGGATAAAATAGACAGTCACCAAAGTAATACCTGGGTAAAATGGATAGTCACTACAGTAATACCTGGGTAAATGGGACAGCTACCACAGTAATAATTGGAGAAAAGGGACAGGCAGCACAGGAATGCCTAGATAAATGGAAGAGCCACCACAGTAATACCACCTGGATAAAGGAGATAGTCAGCACAGTAATACCTGGGTAAATGGGACAGCCAATTCAGTAATATCTGGATAAATGGGATGGTCACCACGGTAATCTCTGGATAAAATGGGCAATTACCACAATAATACTAGGATAAAAGGGACAGTCAGCAAATTACTACATGGATATAAGGGACAGACAGAACAGTAATATCTGGATAAATGGAGCAGTCACCACAGTAATACGTGGGAGACAGTCAGCACTGTAATGTCTGGATAAAATGGACAGCCACAACAGTAATACCTGGATAAAAGGGACAGTCAGCACAGTAATACCTGGATAAAAGGGACAGGTAATACAGTAATACCTGATTAACTGGGACAGTTGCCACAGTAATACCTAGATAAAAGGGACAGTCACCACAGTAATGTCTGGATAGAAGGGGCAGTCAGCATAGTAATACCTTGGTAAAGGGGACAGTCAGCACAGTAATGCCTAGATAAATGGGAGAGTCAGTAATACATGGGTAAATGGGACAGTCACCACAGTAATATCTGGATAAAAGGGACATTCAGCACAGTCATCATACTAATATCTGGATAAATGGGACAAAAGGGACAGTCACCACAGTAACATTTGGATAAATGGGACAGTCACTACAATAATACCTGGATAAAAGGGAAAGTCTGTACAGTCATGCCTGGATAACACCATAGTAATACCTGGGTAAAAGGGGCAGTCACCACAGTAATAGCTGGTTAAATGGGACAGTCAGCAAAGTAATATTTACAGGCAAAGACAGTTAGAGAGTACTTCTGGATAAAAGGGACAGTCAACACAGTAACACCTGGATAAGTGGGACAGTAATTACAGTAATATTTGGATAAATGAGACAATCAGTACAATGAGGTGCAAGAACATTTTTCTGAGTTCTTCAGAGTTTTCCCTGGCAGAGCTGTGTTAGTTAGCTAATATATTATATATATATATATATATATATATATATATATATATATATATATATATATATATATATATATATATATATATATATGTGTGTGTGTGTGTGTGTGTGTGTGTGTGTGTATATATATATAAATGTAAATGGATGTATGCATATATGTGTGTATGTGTATGTCCCAGCATAACTCTGATACAAATTGAGCAATTTCAACCAAACTTGGTATGTGTATGACTTACTATCTAGAAAAGAATACTGTGGGGATAAGAAATTACTAGCACCAAAGCGGGTGGGGGTTGGAAGGGCTTCCCTGAAACAGGCTTGGTTCTGCCCATAGACTTAGTATCTAAATAAACTCTACGGGTTTATCATACCTCATTTCGGTATGCAAATGACTCACTATCTGGAAAAGAATACTGTCGGGGAAGACATCACTGGCACCAAATGGGGTAGGGGTGGGAAGAGGTGGAGGTGGGAAGGGGGTGACATGTAAAAATAACCAAAAAGGACAGATATTAGTGTCTAATCCATAGTTTTCGAGGTCACTGAGATGAATAGTGATACTCCTGATACCATTTAAGTCCAAGTTCAGCCCCAACAGGAATGGGGGTGAGAAGGGGTGAAATCTAAAATGTAAAAAATGCTGGGTAACGTAATTGAAGCAACTATCTTAACAGGAAAGGGGATGAGAGAGAGAGAGAGAGAGAGAGAGAGAGAGAGAGAGAGAGAGAGAGAGACAGTTTATCAGTTGTCGCTCATAGTTTTCCCTGGAAGTGCCAGGTTGGTCAATTAATATATATATATATATATATATATATATATATATATATATATATATATATATATATATATATATTACATATATATATATGAGTATATATATATATACATATATATATATATATATATATATATATATATATATATATATATATATATATATATATATATATATATATATATATATTATGTATCATAAAACTTAAGTGTCTGAATTGAAAGGAACATTTAAGTTTATTCTACATTTCAAGTTCACAGTGTGAGCTCGAAAATGTAGAATAAACTACGAAAGTACTTGTTCAAAGTCCTGATTTTCACCACCTTCAGACGGGATATTTTATAATATTTTTGCCACGCGTCCTTCTGTATGCATTGATGGATATATATATATATATATATATATATATATATATATATATATATATATATATATATATATATATATATATATATATATATATATATATATATATATATATATATGTATGTATGTGTATATATATATATATAAATATATATATATATATATATATATAGTATATATATATATATATATATATATATATATATATATATATATATAATATGTGTGTGATGTTATTATTGGAAATATGTATATGGTATAAAGCTAAGTATTTCACAAACGTCGTTAACCTAGTTGCCTTCTTAATTCAATCTCATACCAGATAACAAATGTCTTAAATGTAATTTTAATAAATGGCGGTTCCTCCCTATTGTTGATCTTCGCTAGTTTTCAAATACTAAAAGTCGCCCTTATCTTTCCTCACTCTTGCTTTCCTTCTTCCCTCAGAAAGCAGGTCAGCTGTGAAGATTAGCGCCACAAAACTGCAGGTAGACATGGATGGAATTCATTAGCACCTCTACTTGGTCGACCAAAAACCTCTAGGAATATCTCTGTCGACGTGGCGGTTTATTCGCCAGCCGTTGTTCTTAAAGGGAAAGGGAAGGGGGAAAAAATCCCCAGTCCTCCGTCTTTACGGCATGCTTGAGTGCGTGGCTCTCAACTGGTTTACTTGGCCGGAGAAGGCAATAAAGTTAGAATTGTCAAGGTTTCACCATGTCCCTTGGCCAGGTCACGTGGTCACCACATCATCACACGAATTGAAAACACTTTCCAAGCACCTCAAAGAATACAGAGAAATAGATTTCTATTACAAGTTCAGTTCCCGAAAGTGAGGGACTGATGGACAAACCGCAGTTGACTAGAGCGACGAGGTTCAGTGAAAAAAATGAGGACACTCCCTTACATTGGACAAAAAGAAGTATATTTAATAAAATGAAACGTTGGAATGACATAAAATACGCCGAGTTAGTGAAAATTAAAGTGCTAGCTAGACAGAGGAAAGGAATTGTTATCCACCACTTTGTTTGAATAAACAAGACAATAAAAATGTATCTGTGAATGTTATTTTTGTACTTTATCCGAATAATTCTACTTAACAAGATAGCGAATACAATCTCGTGTCTCACAATCTCTGTACATGTGGTATCCTTTTTTTTTTTTTTTTGCCAGAATGTCAAAGATGGATTCAGAAAGGTCAAACACATATAATCTCTTTGACTGCAACTTACACAAGCAGATTTACTTCATTAAGAGTGTAAATCGTGGAAACATTCTATTGACCCAGAATAATTAAAAATCTAAGTTTGATTTATGTAACCATTAGAAAACGATGACGTGTCTACCAGTAGTTAACAAGGTGGGTGTAATGTGTAAAATGTTATGTGTACCTCCCTAAGATTGCCATGGTGCTTTTTATTCATATGGTTAATTAGGTGCCCCACGAAACT
>NC_089795.1:23855267-23867767 GCF_040412425.1 Macrobrachium rosenbergii
TTTAATAAGCCATAGATTTGTAAAGCGTTGTACAGACTACATACAACCCGAGGGTACAACACGTCTAAATAAAGACCAAGAGACTTCTGCCTGCCTAAGGACTCTCAGGAAAGTAAACAAATGCAGATCGCTTAGGGGCTGGAAGATATTGCTCACCGGTGAACCTTTCTTTACGGAAACAATAAAATTTATTTTTCTCCTTTTTATATTACCTGAGGATTGGCTGATTTAAGAATCTTATTATTTTCTAGTTTTATAATTAACTATGTTTCCTCTTTTTCTTCCTGAAAGTTGCCCATTTATTTAAGATACTTAGGCGTAGTCTTTTTCCTCTTTAACAATAGTGTATATAATTTTTGTGTATAACTCAGTAATGTCCAAATTTGTTTCGTTTAAGGACTTCCAGACGTAAAATGGAATAATCTTATATGAAAAGTGATTACACCAAACTAAATATATGACATGCTGACTTAAGATATTGCGCAGTTTACAAATTTGTATTTCAGTTATTTTTATAATTTCTAAATTTACGTAATGTATTTTATTACTTTTGCTTCTCTGGAACATAGCCAAAGTTTTTTCAGATATATGCTGAACATTTTCTTTGACAGAACATGACATTTGACTGTGTACTAATGAAAATAATGAGAATAGAAAGAATACGATGCGTATTGTTTTGAAATATGTCTTTAAGAGCTGAAAGACCTAAGTGCTAGAGAAGTCTTTGGTTAATCTGGCACATAATAAACCGGATCTCGATAAAAGCAAAATAAATATTTGTTTCTCTTTCCATTGTAAACCCTTAGGAAAATTATTATCGCTTAATATTCAAAGGCAAAGAAAATGAAGCAAATTCGTATAAATTCCAACATAAATAGTTATTTAATCTTCTGATTTTCAAAATAATGTCAAAATAAAATGAGAATATCATTTCTTTCCTCAAAAAGGGGTTCAATCATTTCTTTCGCTTCCTGTAAGTGAGTGAGTTTTGACTTCATAGGTGTAGTAATTCCTGGTCTGCTGAGATTGATTATATCATGAGCACTGACTCGATATTCTTTTGGCATGGAACTTTACTGTCTGAGAGAAACTGGGTGATAACTGATAATTTATTGTATTTTGGGATTATTTCTTCAAAAGAATACTTTCACGAACTTGATATATATATATATATATATATATATATATATATATATATATATATATATATGTGTGTGTGTGTGTGTGTGTGTGTGTGTGTGTGTGTGTGTGTGTGTGTGTGTGAGTGCGTGTGCGTAAAATACCTGGTCATTAAATATCATTTATACTGTATTGGTTCATTACTCTGGAATCCATAGCAGGTATTTATTTTTTCTTATGAAATCAAAATTGTATGTAAAACTCATCGTGACTGGAATTCTTAAAGTTCCATAATAAGAAGAAAACCCAAAATTTAATGTAGTCTAGCTTGCCTTCAACCTCATTTTCTCTCTTGATAAGACGCAGATTGAAAAGTAATCTATGAGACTCGCATTCAATATCGAATCTTACTTTGATATCTGAATATGCATTTTCATTAAGCCCTTTGGAGAAACCCTTTAGTCATATGATGGATTTTCCCTTCAATAGGACTCAGGAAACTTTCACTTGAATAGTGTAAATTTTTTTATATATAAAATGTGAAGACTGTTGCAGTAAAATAACATGAATATCAAAATAATGCGAATAGTAGATAACGGTATAAGTAAAAAGGTTTAGAGAGTATATAATAAATTTTACTAAACGAACGTTTATAATTGTTTGAAAAGATGAACGCATCTTTCTATTCTTATGAAAATGAAAAGGAAAGTGCAGAAAAAAAAACTTGAAGCTGCAAAGTGAAACAAGGAGGTGTATAACTTCGAAGTGGATATGGCACTTATGAAATCAAGGAAGTTGGTTTCATTCCTGTACACCCAACAACTGAGCTTCGTTAAGAAGCTCCTTTTCATTATAATACTCGGAGAGACAAAATAAAAAAAAATGCTGCAAATTAATCGAATAAACCTTATCCAATTGTCAAGAGAGGAAACTTTCCCTCTGCCTTGGATAGTTACTGAAACCGTTAAGAGTGTCTGGAAAGTTAAAGCTCTCTCCCACAGAGGGAATGCAAGATGAAAACCTGGGTCCAAAAATTTTAAACAATATTTTTCTCCTCAGATTAAGACGAAACTTCAGACGAATGTAGAAAATGGTGTAAAGGTGGCCACTGAAACTTCTGCAATGATGAAGTGGGCTTTCGTAACCTCTAACTTTAATTCGTATCCTGGGGTCTTTCAAAAAGCTTTGTTCTAAGTGACATTTAGCTGAAAAAATACATGCACATCTTCCCATAAGATGTATAAAGAATACATTTACTTCTAAAATGGATGTGTGACAGGAATTCACATAATTCGCTTTCATAGCAACCAATTATAGACACTAGTATCTCAAGGAAGTAATTACAGAAACTAAATATTTTTATCCACCAACCCGTTTGGCTGACTTTCAAAATGTATATTTTTGGATTTTGTGCAGGAATGTTTCGTTAATTTATCAGTATACCGTTTCTTATTAAGAATCGAAATATTAAAAATAAATAAGCTCATGATTAGACAAAACATTCTAGTACAGAGTTTCAAAAATGCTTTATTGGTTCGCGGGCAGCACAGGTTGCAGGTATAAAAATGATACTAACCTTGTAAATATTTCAAAAATATCTTGTCTTTTGTATATCTTCCTTATGTTGTAGGAGCAATTTAACTAATATATACACATATAAGTGACTCAAGTTGCATGACAGACTTCTATGATTTTTACCAAGTTGGAAAAAAAGAAAAAATACATTAACAGAAGCCATTTTGCACTCTCCACCTGTCTCTTCACATCATGTCTCCCCTACCCTCCCAATCCCCTACCTAAACTGCACCCAGGGCGGACAAACAAGTTTGCAGGAGGAGGGTGGATGTGTCATGTCTCCTCTGTCCTCCTGATCCCTTACCTACCCCGCCCCACCTGAGGCGGACAAACAAGTTTGGAGGAGGAGGGTGGATGTGTCATGTCTCCCCTACCCTATCGATCCCCTACCTACCCAGCCCCCACCCGGGGCAGACAAACAGGTTTGCAGGGGTGGGTGGCTGCGTCATGTCTTCCTTACTGTCACCCGGGGGAGGACAAACAAGATCCACTCGGATTTTAATATTATAGATAGAAAATACATTCGATTAATTTTTTGCTAATTAAAGGCTGCAAATACATTCCTCCTATCATTTTAATTAACAGCTCCTCTTTGCTCCCCTAAGCTGTTTTCCAAATCCCTTCGAGTTTCCCCAACATGAGACTTATTGCAATATTGTATACTTCAGGGACAAGTTCTCACATGTGCGAAAGCAAACTTATAGCAGGCAGCAGTTGAACTTTGGTAAACGTTCTCCAACACAGCAAGGTTAGGGAGTTGTTTAAATTGATATTTTTCTTTATTCTGGACTTTATTTTTATCATTATACCTTTGCTATCTTTGTTAACAAAAGATTCTGGATGTTCCAACTCAAAATATCATTAAAAAGATTAGTAATTTCGTTATTGGAGAGGTTGGCAGCGCAATGTCGTAAAGCCTTAAGTATAAACCCATCACTATACCCGTATTTACCTTGATAATATTGTTAAGAAACTGTATGCGTACTTGGTCGAATGATTGATATCAGTGCTCCTCCTACACATTCTTGTTATTTTTCCAAATTAATAATGCTGAATTCTTCCTTTTCATAACTTTAGCCAGTATTTTATCTGCCTACGTCCACTGGAAATTTTTCATCTAAATATTTCTCACTTTATAATGCTTCGTTCAGGAATGTTAAGGCTTGGGAGCAAGGGTGCTCTATAACCTTTTAAGGAGAAATTGGATAAAGTGATTGAAGGGGAGGATTCCATTGGAAATCTGAATTTCAAGTAAGTATATATAGAGGTATCTCTTACCTATAATCTTCCCAGTTCACAAATTCTCCCTTCCTCTTAGTCATAATGGAAATGGTTCCTCTTCCATTTTACATGCCAAGACTTATGGCAGGGGGATATAATGATTCAACATGTAACGAAACAAAGTGCTCAAAGGCTCCTGGTCATCGCTTTTTTTTATGAATTCATGAAATACTGGTGATTAATCTATATGGGGGTGGACTGCTAGTCCAGCTTTAGTTCTAATAATTTTTTTTTAGATAGATTTGAGTTTGTGGCTTTTGCACGTGCTACACTTGGTCTTACAGTAACTCCCTGTCTGTAAAGTCTTACAGTAACTTCCTGTCTGTAAAGAATTGGAAGACCGTAAATATAGGATATGGAGGGAAGTTGTGGATACAAATATTTCAGATAAAGATCATTTGAATCATGTATAATACAATGTTTTAAGGAAGGAAGCGAAATAGAAATGTTACTTGCTGCCATCATAGAGAATATTCAAAGCTTTGCAAGTATCTCAATCACTCCAGCGAATTTCCATTTTATGTAAGTATTCAGAACTGGCCATAATAACAGCTGTGAAGACGATGTTAGCCTTCTTTACCGTTATGTTTTTTTACGGGCTGCTCTATCAGCATAGCGCCAGCTTAATCCTGAACAACATTTACAATCATTTCCTTGTATTTATTGAACTAACTGACTGCATCCATAAGCTTCTCCGGGGAAAAAACTATGTCCTTCCCACACATCACAAGAGCATCAGTCACTAACTCAGTTTTGTATTGAATATGTTAGCTTGCTATTTAAACTGATAACTAGAATATTGTTTTCCTTTATGTTAGAATAAAAATGAAGCAAGCTATAGCCTTTCCTTTTATTATTTATAAACAAAGAAAAATCTCAAGTGTACTCTTCCGTGATTCCTCTTGGCTTAAAACTGTTCGAAAGAGGAAATAACATATATATATATATATATATATATATATATATATATTATATATATATATATATATATATATATATGGTTATATATATATATATATATATATAGTATAGTATATATATATATATATATATATAACATATATATATATATATATATATATATATATATATATATATATATATATATATATAAATGATTCATCAAAGACATGGAACGTGATGAATGTATAAATAGAATAAAATGCCGAAGAAAATCAGAAACAAAGGAGTGGTTGCTAGGCTGACACAAATCCTTTACTTGCAGGCTAGTGTAAAGGACAAGCTGTTATCTGTCGAAAACGTATCAACTGCTCTGTTTTTTCTTTTTCTTGTGACATTGGCCTTTATTTTATATATATATATATATATATATATATATATATATATATATATATATATATATATATACATATATATATTTTGTAATCACGTTTGGATTACATTATCATCATAATATCCGCTGGGACTTTACAGTAATAAAAAGGTTTGGATATATAAACCTCATCTTTTTTGCTGTGAATATCAAAGAATCGATATTATCGATCTTCAAAATCATAATGGTGATTCCCTGGTTGTTAGGTCAGGTTTAAAAAAAAAGATAAACAAAAAAATAGAAAAGAAAACGAGAACGACATAATGCTATACTTCTTTCTCTCTAAATAGTAAAATGTAAACTTACATCACGTGATATAATTATCGGAGTTTATTGCACTCTTGAATAACTAAATTATCACCGAAATTTTACATGTAATTTCATATTTATTAATATAAAGATGAAAGAACATCTCTAAAAAAAAATCCAGTTTTATCAACTATTCCCTCTGAATATCATACCTCAGTGAATTTGAGAAATTTCATAATTGGTTACATAAATAAAAGGGGAAAAACATCCTTTGTTCCCATTTGTGATGAATCCAATTGTTCCTCCAATATCAATATGTTTTGAAAGGCTATTGCTTTGTTAGGGCTTATAGGAGTTTGAGGGATGAAGCAACCATATATTTTTAAAACGTACCTTTTGTTTAGTGCACATTTTTCATGAACGCTGACCTTGGATAATGACGATATTTTCGCTAGAGCATCATTCCTTTGCTATTGACGGTATAATAAAACAAATTTTATCAATAACAGGATGTACAGTATATCAGTCACTTGATTTCTTCGAAATTTGACTGTGTTACATACTAGGAAAACATAGAATATTGATCAGGAAAAAGTTAAAATGCCTTTCATATATGTATTTGGAAATAACTACTTTTGGTCAATACCAAAGGAACGTAATTCATAATCTCATCTTTATAAATCTATTTTTACAATGCTAAAATAACTTATATGTGGATGTTATTTATTCATCATATCAACCATTAGTAGAATCATTTTTCTCGCATTTCATTCCATTTTAACCAACTTTTGAAGTATATCAGGTAGCTTTTGTATTAAATGTGAGACTGTTCATAGTAATTTGTACACAGAAGAGCAACGTTTAATGAGCTAACTGCTGATAGTACAGATATGTATTGTTTTTTTTTTTTTTTTTTAGGACAGGAAGGTGAAGCGGTGTCGGTATTGTAAAAACGAAGCACAAAATATAACTAAAATAACTGGGATAATCGAAGGGAGAAAGTAGCCTACAGGATGATTAATTTTATCCATTACCTTATTAGTTCGGTTGATTTTGATTTCTCTGCTGTCGAAATCTGAGGAGGTAATAGCTGTCGAAATTGTTGAAAATAATTTAACTTTAATTTTTTATATGATGCCACACGAAAAATGGAAACCAATAATCTTATGATTACTATGTGCAAGCTGTGCGTACAGTTTCAATGTGAATCACACAACCAGTGTGATAGGATGATTTCTGATTGTAGATTCACAACCTAAAGTCTCCAAGTAATGGAGAGTTGTAAGACGCGCGAGTATAGTATACTCAGTTGTCACTTACGGATGTCACAGGAATAAACAACGGCAGATTGTCTGGTGGCAGAAGTTAATTGCACCATTGAGGAGTAAAGGTTCTTTCTTTCAGCTTACAATTCAATGTGGTTTTACACTCTCATTAGGCCCACTGTGGCTCCATTTCAGTTTGTGAATTTGTCACCGTATTAGATCTTTATTTTCTAACGATAATTTAAATGTTTTTGTTTAATTCAGGATGTACGAATGTACAGATTTAAATGAAATGTCAGAATTAGAAAAAAAAAATTCCCATTCAAAATCCTCTATATGTGCGTGTGTGTGCGTGTGTGCGCGTGTGTGTATGTTTGTATTTATATACATTTATTTATCCCTATATATATATAAAAATGGGTGTATGAATGTGTGTGTATGTATGTATCTATGTTTGTATGTTCCAGCAAAACTGAAACACTTTGGACAATATCAACCAAACTCATTATACTTATGACTTAAGCAAGAAAAACGGCAAATGGGGAGTGTTTAATCCATGTTTCGGAGTGTCCTTTGAGTGAATAGTGACACTTCCGGCTTGCCCAAGTCAAGTTCTATTCCCTGACTGGAAGGTGTGGTATGAGGAGGCATGAAATATAAAATGTCAAAAAGTGTTGGGTAATGTAATTAGAAAGGGAGAGGGTGAAACAGTTTTTATCCCATGGGTACCATTCATTCCGGTGGATCTCCCTTTTAACTTTAAAAGATTGCAATTTCCAGTGAGACTTGTGTTCTCGACTATGATCAGCGAGGCGCAGGAACAGTCTGTTAAGTATTGTGGAGTGAATTTGAGATCAACAGTTTTTTTCCATGGACAAATTTATGTTGCTTTCTGAAGGGTAGGTTCACCCAAAAATTTATTTATTCTTGCTTCTGATGGTGAAACTAAAAAAGTTGTTTACAATTAAATTTCGTGTTAAAGTAGCATTATACTGAATTTGTGAAAGATTTTACTTTATAATTTGTGCACTGTATTTATATTTTTAAAAACCTATAAATAGAGTTCTTTGCTATTACACTATAGATAGATTTGATTCCTTTTCCTGTTTAATAGATGGTTGTGATAAATAAATATCTGGGTGTGTTCTATGTTTTGGGTGTGCTCTATGAATTGGATGTATTCTATGATCTAGGTGTGTTCTACGATTTGACTTTATACCGTGCAATGCCGGGAACGTCAGTTAGTATTGTTATAAATGTGAGGCCTTCTGCCTATCTTAATATTAAATGGTTGATTATTAAAAGAAGAACCGTTTCTTCTCAGTCTTCGTAGCATTTCTTCTGATGTAAATCTTAATGCCTTGAAGCCTGCCAACTAGCCATCTTTGACCCAAACATGTACCCTGTCTTTTCCTTTATACTCTCTGAGGCTTGTAATTCTGACAGGGACAACTTCGCAACTCAATGGGGGCTTAGCCCTCCCAAGATGAAAGCAGTGTTTGGCCTGCCACGACCCTCTCCCCCGTAACTCTTGCCCTGACCAGACATCGAGATTAGCTCTTCTCACAGCCTCCAGAATCCAGAGAGGATCACATGGTGGTGTTGTAACTGGCCTGTTGTCCAGAGGGGCCGAGGAACCGACAGAGTAAGGCAACCTTGCCTAAGCCTTCATCCATTATTGCTTTGACCCACATGGGATTATGCGAAAGCGCAACATCTATTGAACAAGGTGAGTGTCTACCTGAATCTACGGCCTTGTGTCCTTTATCCCTTTGTGTCTCTCTCTAGAGTATGTCAGTAATTCTTCATGATATAAAGTTATGTGTCCTTAATGTTGCTAAGACCCAGGCCACCATTTTGAAAGCCCTGGGCCTACTTAACATAATCAAAGAATATCCATCACATACCTGGGCCACCAGCCACTTAAGGACATTTAAACATTTATTCATATGTGCATGCTACTATCGTAATTAATTCCAGCATATCTCCTTCCAGGGAGTTGTGTTTTGGGAGCTATTTCAACACAATGGTTCCAAGCTGATCAAGCATTCATCTAGTGCTCTAAAAGGGCCTACATACTAATAGTTTTGCCTAAAACGCAGTACAATTTAACCATTCTGTATCCCCTGATTCTTAATTTGAGTTATTTTAATGTAAATAGATTCTGTTAGTTGTTCCCCGTGTCTCCTTGACACCTCTGTAAGGAAGACGTTATTGTATTACAAGGCTCACAAATATTTTAATTGTTTAACTGTTAAGCATTGCCTCCTACGACCCTATTTCATAACAATATATACATACATACATACATACATATATTATATATATATATATATATATATATATATATATATATATATATATATATATATATATATATATATATATATATATATATATATATATATATATATATATATATATATATATATATATATATATATATATATATATATATATATATATATATATATATATATATATATATATATATATATATATATATATATATATATGTATGTATGTATATATATATATATATATATATATATATATATATATATATATATATATATATATATATATATATATATATATATATATATATATATATATATATGTATATATACCTGTATATATATATATATATATATATATATATATATATATATATATATATATATATATATATATATATATATATATATATATATATATATATATATATATATATATATATATATATATATATATATATATATATATATATATTATAACGGATGGAACCTCTTTCCAAGCAATCTCACCCATTTTTACATCTGCAACGTAACTGAGAAAGAAATCAAATTCATTTCAGTTTTTTTAATTACTAGAACTGTGGGCTTCCACTTGCCCCGTCATAAACTCTCGCCTTCATTCCCCAAAATGGTAAGCCCTTTAACCCTTCTCTCTGTTCAAACGACTGCCTAAGGCCTATTTCCAGGTGACCTTCGTTCCATCTTGGCGGCGTCAGACAACAGGCAAAGGAGAAGTCCCCCAAAAAAGAGAAAGTTGGCGCCGCCCTCCATGGCAACCCCCAACGAGGTTTCACTGGATGCCATGTTGTCTATACATGTATGCTACGAATGTCCCTAGGATACTTACTTGATTCTGGGCAGCAACGGATGAACGCAGGGAGGTAGACAACAAAGTAAGGGGAATACTGTGGCTTAAGGCCTTCTTCATGTGAGGGAATATTATGTAAACTCAAGGGTTCTCCTAATTAATTATATTTACATAACAAAGCACTGATCAGAAGAATGACGAATTACTGGACAGGTAATAATAAGGGCCTGCTAAATGAATGAATGCTACACAGGATAAATAGTCTATGCCGATGATGTCTTCATAACAGGAAACATCGCAAAGGGGGTAGAAGGGGTACTGCACATGGGATAGAGCCGAGTGATTCCACAGTCGAGGCCTATCTGCATTATATGCAAGGAGGTTACTTGCAAGAAAAATAAGACACTCATAGGGAACTGAGAGAATGTACAGATGGCGCCAAATAACTCAGTTCAACACCAAATGCATAATTACGTTAACACTGAATGCTCCAACACAAATTGCTGAAGGTTATCACACAATCGAAAAGAAAATAAAATCAGAGAAATAACAGGAATCGTGACTGACTAAGAAACCTTATTCCGGTACATTAAGTTCGCCAAGATGACAATGTCTTCATTCAATAGGGCACTGACGATGGAGGAGGTAATTACGGGGAATGCCACTACAAAAGTATATATATATATATATATATATATATATATATATATATATATATATATATATATATATATATATATATATATATATATATATATATATATAAACATTTAAGCAAACTGATTGCTGGCCTTTGAAAGGGTGTATCCAGTATAGGTGGCCTCTATGTTGGCGCTGGTGTTTTCCCCAGGTAGATACAGCGGTTATCTGACGTGCTCACATGTGCCTTCTGATCATGGCCAAGACGCATGGGGATAACGTGAAAGATTGATGGAAGCTTTGTGATATCTGTGGATTCTGAAGGCGGAGTCCTTCGAACACTGAACCCGACGGTGTCATCACGCTTCAAGGGAGGGGTTATTAAGTGAGTGTGTGCATGCGTGCACTCTCTAATGTGCATATTATAAAGGGAACCATACAATGGGTATTCACTGAGATTTGCTGCCGGTGTAGTTGCTCTTTGAGCTATATTAGTGTATAAGAACAGCCGCTGTGAGGAATGGTCTGCATGGCCATAGAATGTGAGGAACAGAACTCATTAGCACATATCTTTTTCAGACATTATGTGGAATACCCATTTAGCGTTGCGGTGAAACCCCTCTGTTCTACATTATGCGTTTTACCGTTTTGTTCTCCATTGTGTATTTTTCCGTTCAAGTGTGTATTTTTTTTATAAACCATTTTAGGTTCTAATAAAAGTTATGTTTCTTTTAACAGGAATTCTGGGTTCGTCCTGTGAGGACGCATGTTTTGTAAATGGTGTTCTTTTAACATACTATATCACATTTATTTTGGTCTAGAATAATTATGACCTTTTTATTTTGTTTGGGGACCAGGGTGTTAGTCACTAGTATTAGTTGGTCTAGAATCATTAATTCGATTGAGTGTGAGTCTGAGTTTCCTTTAGTTATGACTTCCATTTTTATGAGGTGTGAGACACTCCATTTCATGTCTGTAGTATTTCCTGAAATACTTTCGTTAAATTCGCAGATAAAGTCTAGTTTTATATCTCGGCATTTTATTCCAGTAGGCCTTTTTTTGCTGTACGCAGATGATATTGTTTTATTTGCTCCCTCAGTAGGTGGGCTACAACAGCTTGTAAACATTTGTCTTGATTTTATGTCCGATAGGCTTCTATTGTTAAATGTAAAGAAAACCAAATGTATTATTTTTTCTAAGAGTAAGATTTGCCCAAGTAATATATCACCTATTGTTGTTAACAATGCACGTATAGATTTTGTACCTGAAATAAAGTACCTAGGATATTATCTCACTGCTCAAATTCGGACGATGCCCATGTAGAATATTTGTACAGAGGTCTATGTACGAGGGGCAATATGATTTTAAGGAACTTTTCTAAATGTAGCGCTGATGTCAAGAAAATGCTTTTTACGAGTTTTTGTACAAGTTTTTATGGCATGTCTTTGGTTGTCAGAGCAAAACAACGGACTATGAATAAGCTGAGGGTATGCTACAACGATAGCCTTAGAAGACTCATGGGCATTCCGAGGTATGCAAACGCATCCGCTCTTTTTGTGGGTTTTGGTCAGCCATCTTTTCAGGAACTGAGACGCAAAACCATAACAAGCTATTTGCAAAGGCTGAAGAATTCTGAAAACTGTATTATGAAGAGGGCTGCCCACCCAGTTTACTTGCATAATTCATTTATTTTCAAACACTGGAAAGGCCTCATTTATGCTTAGTGCATCTGGTGCGCTCTTTGTGTAAGAATACAGTATTTCTTTGTTTTGTTCTGATATGCTACATATGTATGTCCTTTTAGTAGGAAGTATCACT
Organism: Macrobrachium rosenbergii; assembly: GCF_040412425.1. NCBI lineage: Eukaryota > Metazoa > Arthropoda > Malacostraca > Decapoda > Palaemonidae > Macrobrachium > Macrobrachium rosenbergii. The sequence continues at coordinate 23,867,652 of NC_089795.1, forward strand.
TGGAGTCATTATCCGCACCTCATTCATATCATAATTTTTCACCTCTCTTTCGTAATAATTTCTCATAATTATTTTAAATTTTTATTCTTTTAAGGTTTGGAGGCTTTTTATGTATG
>NC_089795.1:23870267-23872767 GCF_040412425.1 Macrobrachium rosenbergii
TTACATTAGCATTTTGACATTTTTATATTCGCCTTCTCATCCCTCATTCCTACTGGGGCTGAACTTGGACTTAAAGGGCATCGGGAGTGTTACTAAAAAGCGACCTTAAAACTATTGATTAGACACTGATATCTGTCATTTTTGACATCTTATTTTTCACCCCTTTTAACCCCCTCCCCCTACTTTCCTAGGGGCTAAACTTGGACTTGAGGGCATTGGGAGTGTCACCATTCATTTCAGCGATCTCGAAGACTATGGGTTGGAGACTAATATCTGTTGCTTTCGGTTGTATTTTTGTCACCCTTCCCGCCAGCCTCTGGCCAGTGATGCCTTACCCCTACAGTATTCTTTTTTGAATGGTAAGTCATATATGCCAAAAATTAGCTATGATAAGTCGTAGAGAGTTTATTTGTTGCAAGCCTATGGACAGAACCAGCCCCTTTTCAGGGAAGCCCTTCCCACCCCAACCGCCTTGGATGCCCTTTGATGCTAGTGATGTCTGACCCCCACAGTATCCTTTTCCAAAAAGCAGGTCATATGTAAGCCTACACCAAGTTTAGTTGAAGTTTCTCTATGCATTTTCAGGATTATACAGAAAATACACACACACATACATACATCTAATTATATATACAGTATATATATATATATATATATATATATATATATATATATATATATATATATATATATATATATATATATCTGCTATATATATATATATATATATAATCTAACCCCCTTTTTCACATGCGCTGCACTCAATTGATTACAATATGTACCACGTAATAAGTAATAAAAAATTTTCTTTTTACATGAATAACCTGCATAAAATAATTGCTGTTTTTTGTTGGACTGCAAAAAAGTGAAAAGGTCATCATTCATGTGACGTTTTGTTAGAGATATCGAGTTTTTGTAGCTGAATAAAAAAAAGAGACCATTTTTCAGTTTTAGAGGGCAGTCGCTTTCAAAAAGGAGGAAGAAAAATATACATGTGGCTCTCTCTCTCTCTCTCTCTCTCTCTCTCTCTCTCTCTCTCTCTCTCTCTCTCTCTCTTCAATATGTACCCTAGCACACAGTCCAACAGATTACGGAAAAAATTTACAATTCCAATAAACTTTTTTCTTACTTTTTCAGAATATTTCTATTTTATATGGGATGGAATGCAATTTACCATCACATGAAAAGTAAGTTTATCTATCTATCATATATAAATATATATATATATATATATATATATATATATATATATATATATATATATATATATATATATATATATATATATATATATATATATATCAAGTATATATATATATATCAGAACTTCGCTTGACAGACATAAATAAAATTTTGCACATGGCCTTTATGTCACCCCAGAAAGGTTTTTAACTCAAAATCAAACCCTTACCTCGTGACAGATATGCAAACACAGACAAAACAAATGAAATTTTCGTTTTTACCTCAACTCTCCCTTCAGTTTTCTGGGTTTATTCTCATTTTTCACCTGACGCTTCACCTTTTCTTCCGGCGCTGCCAGAAGTATGATTAACCTACAACAGTAAATCCCCTATATCTTCAATTTTTTATCAGAATTTACAATAAATTTGATTAGAATTTATGATAATTAATATAACTGTTTATTGCCTCAATAATATCTACACTGAAAACCTAAATTACTAATTTCTTTCCATAGTAAGCGAAGCCAAGTCCGTGCATGCACAGTAGTGGCTAAACACAACACTTTCAACTAGCAGTAACCAATAACAAACTCTCTCTCTCTCTCTCTCTCTCTCTCTCTCTCTCTCTCTCTCTCTCTCTCTCTCTCTCTCGCCATGGCACTCAAACACTCTGGAGCAAAATCTGTCTCTAAGTATTAGGCTTCTTACCAGATTATTACCTAGAGAGAAGAACAACAGTTTATGATGTATAAAAGTGGAAGCAGTTCACGGTTGGAATTAATTATAGTGTGACTTGGCAAAAAAAACTTTGCTGCATATGGAAGATAAGTTTCTTTTCACGTTGCTTGGTACTGATTACCTGGAATATAATGACTGAAAATTCTAGATTAAAACATTACAAGAATGTAGATCATCACATTTGGAAATCTTTCCCAAAAGGCACTTGGAGGGTAAATGTATTAGATGCAAATAGTGATTAAATTAAGAAATAGCAACTACTGCACTTCGAGTAACTCAAGTCCTCACAGCTTATATAATACATCAGTTCATACCTTTTGCTGATGTAATCAAACACAGTAAAGAATAGTATTCCACTTACTTATGCAAATAAATTTATTGTTTATGATTATATATTACAATGATATATATTCATTTCTATATCTTTCCTCCAACATACTGTGACAATAAATAACCAGTTGCCTAACATACCTCCAAGAATGAATAGATTTTTTTTATTCATGAGTACGACATTGTACGAATTGACCAAGTTTATTGATGCAGTACGAGTAACTATACATAATTCTGCATTTAAGGAATTT
>NC_089795.1:23877767-23890267 GCF_040412425.1 Macrobrachium rosenbergii
TCACTGTAGGGTTTTTTGATATGGGAGTAAACCATATTTTCCACCCTGCAAACTATAAAACTTTTCCTTAAAGTATTCTTTGAACAAAAAAATCCACTTGCCTTCATCAAACAAGAAGAATTACTTGGACAAAAGAAAAAAATCTATAGCTCGCTTTCATTAAAACTTTGGGCAAGTCTGAACTCTCTCTTTACATAATATAAGAAAACGTTTGCTCCTTCAGCAAAAAAGGCTGATTTAGCTTGCAAACAACTTTCCTTAACCTGACAAAGTAAACTGGGTAGACGCTTCAACATTCTTTGGCATATGTGTTTGCCAACATCATTTACAACAGCCCCTCTCAAAAAGTATCTTTTTAAAATAATATTTGGCTCACAAGTTACGTTGACTTCACAAAACACATGACGGGAATTCAAAATTTGCTAGTATATTTTGTGACGTTTCCAAAATTCAGAGAAAATAAATATATTCTAAGGTGCCTAAATCGTTAATAAAAGATTTCCATAAGCTTCTCATTCCCTTTTAACCCCATTCTTCCGATTACGGTATGGAAGGGAAAAGCAGAGTTGCTGGGATTTAGTTTGCTCAACCAAGCGTAACGTCTGTTTCCATGATATAGTTTGCTCAACCAAGCGCAATGTCTATTTCCATGTTTTAAAGGGAACTGGCTTTTTACTTCTTACAAGGGCATAAAAGAAAAAAGTCCTTTTGTTATCTATTACAGCGAAATCCTGCTTTATATAAACGCTTTCGAAGAAACCTCATGATGGATGATCAGCATCATCTTTGCCAAGCGACTCGCAGCACTACTGCAATAAGATATTTCCTTTCTTGATGTTTAGCAGACACAAATATAAATGATTACTCACTCCCCACCCCACCCACGCCTCACAGACGGAAATTTTGGTTGGGGGGGGGATCTAATCTTATGAAAATAAAAGAACTGACTAGAAAATTATTCTCTCTCTCTCTCTCTCTCTCTCTCTCTCTCTCTCTCTCTCTCTCTCTCTCTCTCTCTCTCTCTCATTTTGTTCCTTTTTTGTATCATGAAAACAAAGAGGAAATTAATCAAGAAAACCCTGGTGAGCTAAGGCCGAACTATGCAACTTCACAAGAAGATGATTTTACGTAATAAGCGAGTAGCTGTGACATACAAAATGCTAAACTCATGCAAGTTAATTAGGGGCATAGATGCTTGCCTAACGCTCTTATTCGTCTGAGCACCGACCCACTAAAGTCGGGTGATTATCAGGTATTCAGTTTACTATTTTGGCTAACAGAGGTAAAAATGGTAAAAGCAATAGTTTCTACTAAATGGAAAAATGAGGAGCAAGTACCTGGCTGTTAGTCCTAAACTTCTTGTTGTAAATCAAAAGGAAAATATCTTCTTGATTCACTCCTTTCAATGGGAAATACGCAAATAGTGCAACGTTACCCACTGTATGGGTTTTTATTTAAAATTTGTCGAACGAGGATTTAATGGCTGGACAGGTTATTTTTTCATGTAAAATCTAGGAAATACACAGATTTTTTTTCAACTGTCTACGTTACAAAGTAGCTTTAAAATCACAATGTAAAAGTATTCTTTAATATTTTTGAATCATGCCATTTGTTTCTTTTATTTTATTAATTAGACCCACTTGATATAAGCATAGATTATATAAATCACTTTTTCCGTATTGCTCTCCCATTTTTCTAATAAAAGATGTTCCATACACATCTTGGATGTTACTGTTCGTAAGCTTTCATTAACTACCTGAATAAGCCCAGAATTTTTTCAATAAAGCCGTAATTTCTTTTGTAGGTCAAAATTGTCTTAGCATAGTAAACAGTTTGACATGCATTATAAACGAAGACCTTTTTAGTCTGTCCCTAGGATATTTTGTTGGGATGCCTAATCTAAAATTGTATGGTAACTTGTTATTAGAGCTCTACAAGGGTTCTTTTGTACACGACACAAATAGAAGGCACTACACATAGTCATTATATATTACTTTCATAAGAACCAAGTTTTTTCTTTTTTATCTCATAGGAATTAACGTCGTCAGACTTTGTGTATATGAAGGAAAGGCATAAATGTGAATACTAGTCTTATATTTCAGCCTTTTCTGTTCTGTCCGTCCACCTAGAGAAATGCAAGTTGACTTCGATTCCATTGTTAATATTTGAGCCGACTTCACACATGCGTATATGTATGTATAATTGTTGGTCACTAATTGTACATGTAGCAATTCTATGCTGTCAAAATATATCCTACAATTAACTATTAACAGTGAATGCAATATGCGTTGGGAATAACGTAAGTCCAAAGATATTATATTTTCGTAATATGGCTAAAAGCATTTTGTATTATTTGTTTTTATTTTTAATCCAGTGCATAATTCGCGAGTAAGATTATCTCGCGAGTTGTACGATGATTTCAGATGCTGTTGTTTAACTTTTGACTTCGAAGGCTTTAAAACAGCTGAAAATATTAAATGTTCTTTGGAAATTGTGAACAACATAACAGAAAAAACTTTCACTAAACGAAATAACTTTTTATACTTAAAATGAAGTGATTGTTGAGATTTATTGCTGTTAACATATGTATACACACACACACACACATATATATACATATATATATATATATATATATATATATATATATACTATATATATATATATATATATACATATATATATATATATATATATATATATATACATACATTATATATACATACACACACACACACACACACACACACACATATATATATATATATATATATATATATATATATATATATATATATATATATATATATATAATATATATATATATATATATATATATATATATATATATATATATATATATATATATATATATATATATATATATAAACTCACAATGATATCTCTATCACAATGCTAACTCGGGGGATAGTGCCACGATGTACCTCCCTCGGTACACTGAAGGCATTACTTAAGGTTCTTTGTAGCGTCCCTTCGTCCCCTAACTGCAGCCCCTTTCATTCCTTTTACTGTACCTCATTTCATATTCTCTTTCTTCCATCTTTCTTACCACCCTCTCCTAATAACTATTTCATGGTGCAAGTGCGATGTTTTATTCTTGTCACACCTTTCAAAACTTTTCCTCTCAATTTCCCTTTCATATGCTGAACGACCTCATAGGTCCCAGCGCTTGACCTTCGGCCTAAATTTTTATAATCCGTCCAGAATGCCAACACCTACTCATGCTTTCCCCCAAACCGCGTCTTTTCAAGATTAGCTGAGTGAATCTAAGAGGGAGGAAATGGAAGAATCCCCAGCATCGTCGAGGCAATCTCTTTGAAGATGCAAAAGATTATGTCGAAATTGTTTCCTGCAAAGCGAGATAATATAGAATGCAAAATAATGTTATTATGCTTCAAGGGGCTAAGCTGATATGACAGTGGCACAACAGATCTCTCAGAAAAGTTGAGAGAGAGAGAGAGAGATCCTCTACCCGGCAAGAAAGGTATTCTGGCCAGGTCTCTTATAGCATCAAAAAATCTAAATCTTCGTGTATGTGAGAAACCCCGGACGCCCTTCTACCATTGAAACCGTAAATGCTAAAGATGAAAAGTGCAATCAGTTATTCACTTTGCCTACTTTAAAAACCCACCTTGACCATGAGAAATATCTAGAGGGCAACTATGACGCCATGGTCTCCAACTCAGGGCACTGATTGAGCTTTTGGATGACGACACGTGTCCCCACAGAAACCCAACTCTCGACGTACCCATTTTCACTCATACGTCGTTTATCGATGCCTATTATTCCCATTAATCTCCGTTCCTAGCTCCTGACTGGCTCTAATTTCAGTCTCGGAGACTTTGTATAAATACCCCTTATCAGGCTGCGCAGATTTCCACGCTTACGGCTTAATGAACCTCATTGAAAATAAGTCATATTTTTATTACGGCTGAATTCATACCATCCAAACTTCGTACTGAGGATACAATGATGTTTCGGCAGTCTGGGAGAATTTCACTTCCAAAAATATATAAATCTCTACGTCTGTATGTTTCTGTTTTATATATAACAAGTTTAGACATAGCCACGTGTGGCATAATTACAAAACTGTATGAAACTGCAGTGTTGTTCTTAATTATAAAAACGTTCTTCCATTATTTGACCATATTAATAAGTTCCATTAACACATAATATAAGCAAAATCAAAAAGGACCTTCGTATCTTGCCTAGTTATCGTATGAAGTTCATTTCTTAACAAAAGCTTTCGAAATAATAGTGATAATCTGAAAAAATACAATAGGGCTCTTATAACTTGTGTGAGTGTAGACGTGTTCCTCTATAAGAAATATCGTGGAATAAATACATTATTCAAACTCTTATTCCCTTGCGGCAAATTTCAGGTTTTGTTAGAAGGTTACGTTTGCTGCTGACACGAAAAGAGGAATGTTCTCCGGACTCTAGTGTTCATGTATTACTTCCTTTTTACAATCCTCTCCGTGTTATACATGACATTCTGGGGTGAAAGCTAACAGCCTCCAGTTATGTAACTTGAGCTTGTCAGTCCTCGCTCGCTGTTTGCTAAGCTTAAACAGACCGAGCATCGACGTAAACCTCCCCCCCTCTGTTGATTCCTAATGAAAGAGCAGAAACGTGTGTTGTCTTGTAGGCGAGGCTCTGACAAAGAGAATTGATGATGGACGATCAACACCCTCCTTGCGAAGCAAACTGCAACGCGCCTTCGAGGAGGTATTTTTGTTTTCATGGTATTTTGCTGACGCAAACAGGATTGAAGACAACTAAAATATAAAAAGATCTTAGTGCATCTATTTTCTCTGCGATTAAAACTCGTACTAGTCAAAACTCTCTCTCTCTCTCTCTCTCTCTCTCTCTCTCTCTCTCTCTCTCTCTCTCTCTCTCTCTCTCTCTCCTGTAATTCCGAGTTCAATGCCGTGATTTCTCGATTAAAAGAGATTAAGATGCCTAATTTCACATTTGACTTATTTGATCTTTCGTCAGTTTTCAAAAGACTGTATTACGCAAAGAGCATAAATAATGCTTAAAAGATTCGCCTTTCATTTGCTTAATTTCTTGTTTACAAACTGCTCCCCAAACACCACCCCCTGTTGTATATTAGTTAAAAAAAAAGTCTTATTTTTCCCTTTCTGAATGTAGTTATTTTTATAATTAGTGACATTTTTCACTTGTAAAACGTGAATTTGTATCATATAAAAACCTTTTACATTATTTAAGAGAAAACTAACCATTTGGAATGAGTATTCATTTATTTCCTTTTAGTCAACAGCACTTGATATCAATCGTGTGGAACTCTACTTGTCTATAAAATGAATTAATATATATTTTTCTCTCATAAAATATCGAATACAATTTCTGTTGTAAATAAAGTCTTTAAATATTATTGAAAAATTCTTTTCTAAAAGGCAGGGACTCAGTTGCATAAGACAGAAGTTTTAGTGACCTAGGTCGTGCCAGAATGCTGGCTAATTGAAAGTTGTTTCCCTATTCTTACTCAACATGTTTACCAGGCTCTTTACCTTTTCTTAGTTTCTTTAGAAAAAAAAACAAATATTAGGAGAGCAAATAACTCTGTTATTGTTGTGAAATTATTCTGTAACTTTGGGTGGATGGAGAAACGGAAAATTCTGAGGAAGTAGGAATTGTTACAACAGGAATCCTGTAAGTAAAACTATTTCCTTTCTATACTAAAAATCTTTAAATATATTCTTGTACATTCATTCCAACCTCTCTTGAATATAATTCGCTATTTTTTTCATATACAACAATAAGGGTAAGTACGAATATGGTAGTGATCATTGTCTTTTTTTCTCTAAACAACCTATTGCTAGGGAATGACCATTGATGATAAAACACACCCACAAACACACACACACATATATATATAATATATATATATATATATATATATATATATATATATATATATATATATATATATATATAAAATATAAAATAAATGTTTGTATATTTGTTTTGTCCATTATAGAAATCCAAACCATATGACAGACTCAAACAAGAATTTTGCACATAACTCTATGTCTGGAAAATCTATAACTCAAAATCAAACTCGTAACCCGTGACACACATACAAACACAGACAAATCAAATGAAATTTTCGTTTTTATTTTACCATTTCCTTCAGTTTTCTGGGTTTATTCTCATTTTTCACCTGACACTCCAACTTTTTTTAATGGCACTGCCAGATGTATGATTAACCTATACAATAAATCCAAATCCCCTATAACATAAATTTTTGACCAGAATTTACGTGAAATTTTATCATAATTTATAGGAATTATTAACATAATTCTTTATTACCTCAATAAAAATTAACATTGAAAACCTATATCGGTTTAAATATGGTTTACAATCTTCGCCATGGAAAAAAGTAACAGACCAAATGCTTTACTGATAGACATACCCACTCATTAAAAAAATTACTCGCAACGAAATTACCACCTTTTATTCCGTGTTCATTTTAAGCCAACCATATCTCAGTCATACTTTTGCCAATAAAATACAAATTCTTAAGTACCTTGAGGTATTACCATCATCATATCTAAGTACATAACCACTAAAAATTCACCATTTATAGACAATTTCTATATTCGACTGTAGCCCCACGTGGATCAACCACGTGGCCTACGTGGCGATGAATCTGCTCTCACCTCGTGGAACGGCCTATGTGCTCGGCGTGAGGCAAGACGGAAAACACAAACCCTCAAGACTTTGCTTTGTGTAAATATTTCCGACAATGTTATCGCCACCTTTCACGTATTGCTATCACTCCATACATCAGAATGTGATCCATTCAATGCTGTGTATATCCTCTATGTTCATGTGTTTTGTATTTGTATATTGGTTATTTTACATCTGTGATAAGACACAGATGTCTCTTGTTAATCCCTTTTTCTCTACCTGTCAAGAGGTCAGGACTACTTTACGGTCCACAATGACGTATGACATTTGTGGATTTTGAATCAATAAATCAGTTGCATCTAGACCTGCACTTTCACTTGTACCTTGCTCACAAGACCATTCAAACTTCGTCCTACACTTTCCCTCCGAAACGTCAAAGGAAACTGAAACACGTTCGTTAATATGCACTGGAAACCAAAAGCAGTTTTAGTTCCTTTTATGGTGTCTAAAATTACAAATGTGATAATAAATTAATATTTATTTAGCCAATGGACACTGTATCTTAAGTAGCTGCTGGCTAAGACCGACCTCAACATGTACGATATTTCCTTTGTTTTATTCGTTCAAATGCGAATTTCCTCATTAATTCTCTCGTTTCTTCTTCGTTTTTACCTTTGGAATTCGCTATAGCAACTGCTTTGTGACGTTACAGTGACATATTCCTTATGAAGTCAGTTTAAATGAGGTCTGAAATTAATTATCGTGTAGTTTGGCAACACCACCACTATGCACACCAGCTTCACCATACTACCTCTACCAAACATTCTCTCTCTTTCTCTCTTTCTTTCTCTCTCAAGGCATCAATCAAACAATCTGAAGCGGAATTTATCTATGAGGCTTTTATCTATTGCAAATAAATTCATGCTTTGCAATCTCTTTCTCTCTTTCTCTCTCTCTTTACCTCTCTTTCTTATTTATAAATTCCCTTTTTGAATGGGGTTAAACACCAAATCATACTATAAAAATGTTTGCCCAATCCCCCATTCTCTCATTCTCTCTCTCTCTCTCTCTCTCTCTCTCTCTCTCTCTCTCTCTCTCTCTCTCACCATATTAATAATCAGATAAATACCAGGATATATGTATACATGTATATATGTTTATTTAAAAGTAATAATTCAAGACAGAATTATTAATAAAAGGAAAAGAAAAAATGTATTTTCAATGATAGTACACATATACTTTACACGACAAAACAATTCAAAGGAATGGGGAGGAATTTTTCTGAGTTCTTCAAAGTTCTTCTCAGGCAGTGCCAGGTTGGTCTCATTAATTAGTATATAAAATAAATATTTGTTTTCGTTTGGACATATGGAATCCAAACCGTTTGACAGACCCAAACAAAATTTTGCACGCTACCTCTGTCACCCCAGAAAGATTTATTACTCAAAATCAAACCCCTACCTCGGCACACATACAAATACAGACAAAACAAATGAAATTTTCGTTTTTATGTCACCTTTTCCTTCAGTATTTTGTGGGTTAATTCTCATTTTTCACCTGATGCTCCACCTTTTCTTCCAGGCGCTGTCAGACGTATGATTAACCTGCAACAATAAATTGAAGTCCCCTAAAACATCAATTTTTTAACAGCATTTACGTGATTTTTTATCATAACTTATGAGTATTATTATTAATATAATTGTTTATTAACTGACAAATTCAACATTGAAAACCTATATTGGTTTAAATGAGGTTTTTAATTAACTATCGGCAACAGAGTGGTGCGGAGCAAGAGACAGCTGACGAAACGTTTGCCAGTTAACCATATATACGTTTTACATATAATCACGAACATAGAATATGGATGAAAAAACAAAGCATCAACTTGAATTCGGTTATTCGCACACTTTTATTTGAAATGGAAACCTGGTAACTACATCAACCCGTGAACAGCAACACTGGAAGAGTAGCTACCAGTCAATTCGCGTCTATTGCTGCATTCCTGTCATTTAGGAAAATAAAATGTTTGTTTATGGTCATTTGTTAGAATGACATATATTAATTTCTATATTTTATCAAAGTGTATTTATTCAGACAATAAACAACCGTTTACCTTACATTCCTCAGAGAAGGGAATGCTTTTATTTATGGTACCTTATTACGTCATTACCATAGGTACGAATTGACCGTTAGGTGCTCGCTAAACCTTGCTTTGTATATGGTTGCTGTACGAACATGCATAGCGGTAATTTTTGGCTATCGTTCCGTGTAACCTTATACTAAATGCTACGTTCATAAATTTGAAGCCATTGTAAAGTTAATGAGTTGTCATTTATTATGCTATGTGAAAAAGTCCCTAAAACCAATATAAAGCATACGTGTCACGAGTTGAAGTTAGCCCTATTGGAAAATGTTTTGCAACTTTATTTTAATTCACCAAAAATCGCTTAGCAAAGATACCTAAATTTTTAGTTATTCAGCACAAAAGTACAATAAATTGCCTCTCTTTTGATATATAACTCATTATTATTTCTCTTAGGTGTGATAGACAAAGGGCAGTGAAATAAAGGCAAAATGCACGAACGAGTTGTAAGTTATAGGTAAGTGACACCTGTTGGTTACTATTTTTCGGAAAACCACAAAAAATAAGTACATTAAAATATTTAATTTTTATTTACACGATGAGAAAATTCAATATTTTTTTTTTCCAATGAATTTCGATGACTGATAAGGAGGTGGAAGGCTAGGTAGTGCAGCAATTCACTTAATAATAGGAAAGAAGCAAAAAGGCGTAAGAGTATAGTCTAAGTATTTCTAATTAAAAAAAGAAGTGTATTCTTATACAGTATTAATGAATGAGTTCAGGAAATTAGAACCTGAGAGAGAGAGTGGTAGGGAAAGAAGAGAGAAAAAGAAAGAGTGGTAGGGAAAAGAAAGAGAGAAAGAGAGAAAGGAACAGAAGTAGTTTATAGGTTGTTATCCAGAGTTTTCCCTGTCAGCGCTGGGTTGGTCAGCTAGTAATTATATATATATATATAGAACATATATATATATATATATATATATATATATATATATATATATATATATATAGTGTTTAATTGGTTTGTAACTGTACTAGACAAATTTACAACTACAAGGAAATGAGACCTGTTTACAAAATTCTCAATAAACTAGTAAGCTATGTGATAACGGTTTATTCTAGCTCAGGCTCTCTACGGAGATTGAAATAAGGTGGGCTACTAGAGCAATTCGTTAGATGTTATAGTTTATTGATGGGGGATTTAAACCTAGCATTGATTTAAGCAGTCACTTTTGGTGAGAGTTGCTACTTGATTCATAATGTCAAAAGAACCACCTGTGGATATCTCGCAGTTAGTAGTAGCAAATCTCGTTAGTAGTAATGTTGGTAAAACCCTTAAGGGCCCATGTGCTTTTGATTTGTATAAAATTGCCGTGTTGCGCTTAATCTTTCTGATACGGTTAAGCAGGAAATGCATAAGGGTGTTCTGAATTTGGTGAGTGATATGTCAGAATTTGCTGTTAATATTTTTTTGGGATCTGTAGATCCACACTGTAGTCGAAAATTTTTCAGCTTGAGGGGTAAGTGCAGATCTTGCTATATGGATCACATTAATGTTATTATGAAAGATAACTTACATAATACAAATAATCTAGTGACCAGTGAACATGTGATCTTAAATGATACTAGGGTATGGTTGCTGACATGTTGTGCCAATTGTATCCGAGGTCTGAATAGTTTGTCAGATATGTAATGATGGTTGTGGAAGATATTTGGAGTGTGACTGAATTCCAAATACTATTAGGCAATTATATTACATCGTGCGGAATTATCACTGATGCCATTTTAAGAATTAAAGATCACGTTAAGACTGCTGCTGCTGATTTAGAGCAAGGCCCTTTATTTTTCCCCCTCATGTTTTGTAACTATAGTCTGTTTTTTTTTTTTCATCTGTCCACCAGCCTGTAGTGCTCGCTTTACCAAACACTGCGTCAGGCCTTTAAATAGTTACGCTATGTGAAAGTTTTAAGCAAATAAAAGGATATCCCGAAAAGGCAGCTTACATTCAATAATAATAACAATATCCTATTTCGAATATTAACGGTGTAATTCGCATACAGTAAATTATTAAAACGCTTTCAGTTGCAAATGTGCGCCCAGATATCCTTTATTTACATAAAACACACACAGCGTAACTATTTAAAGCCGGACGCAGTGTTACCATATGAAAGGCTACAAACAGGATAGATAAAAAAAAGACACTATAGTAGGGAGACCTAAATATAACAGTTGTGGAGATGGTATTATTATCTAGTTGATGTGAATGACCTCGTACAAAGTAATGGTAGCGAATGCGTTGATGATAATCTTGACAAAATATTTGAATTTTTAAGCCTTGATAGTTTTTTTTTTTTTAAGATGGTAATTTAAATGAGAGTTCATCTGAAAAAATGACTTAAGACAAAAATCTTTAGATATGTGGAAATGGGGGTTTTCCTGCTGGGAGCACTGATAAGACTATAGTCATAAAAATGCAGTAATTGAACCAAAGAAGGATAGATTATGAAGGAACTTTTCAATAATTTGGGTAATGAAGATAAGTTTAAGGATTATCGGTTTAATATTATTTTTAGGGCGCTATCCCCATCCCTTTAAATATGTGTTTTAGAATGAGATACATCAGACAGTGTTACTTCGAGCTAAGGTTTAATACACAGTAAATAAATGTTTCTTTGATGCAATCTTGGAGTTTAAGACTAAGGCGTAAATTTGAAGATCCTCTTAAAAACACTGAGAAGCCGAGTAGATGGGACTTTGTCACTGAAACTTCAGGAAGGAGAAAACAGAAGAAACTACAGCATATAATTGGTAACCAGCTCTGGGATGGATTTCATCACAAGCAAAAGGTTGAATTTAAAAATTCTGCAATATGATCCAATCCCGCTGACAGAATAACTAATTCATCTTCCCAGAAGTAAATTCAAGTTATTACTTTGCAGGAAGCCGTACATAGACCAAAGTTCGTGGTTTCCCATTATGTGATTCCATAGAAAAGTTAATTCTGTAAATGTAGCCTACTCACATCCTTTTTCACAAATTGAAAATTCTTGATTTGTTAAAGGATTAATGTTAAGCTCATACCATGGAAGGAGCTAAGAAATTTTAATTTTGCTGTGTCTAACAGGCTACATCAATACACACCTATGCCCTCCGGCATCAGCAAAACTATTGCTGCTTGCCAGCAAATAGTGATTATAGATGTGTTTAAATTCTGATCGATTTCCATTTTGGTTAAGACCTTTTCCTTACGAATGATACTTATTGGTATGAATTAGAATCACAGGGTTACCCTGTCATTTTACCATATATGACATAATTTTCGACCACTGTATTTCAGCATCCGTAGAATTAAATTAATTAAAGGCGACACTGATCGGGATTTACAACCTTGCTTTAGGATTTCCATGTGTTATATCATTATTGACACACATGTATATATATATATATATATATATATATATATATATATATATATATATATATATATATATATATATTTGTGTGTGCACGTTTCTTAAACATATAAATAAAAGACTATAAAATATGTTTCTCACTATCAAACAGCGAGAGAAAGTTATAGTCTTGAGACAAATAAAGTAGGAAGCAACTATGCCATACTTATGAGTATTGGAATGAAGAAGATCTATTTTGCTTTTCTGGTGGGCAACAGATTAAGACGAAAATAGTTAGAATTTTCCACTCTTAAAGTTCGAATATGAATGGGGAACATAATTTGAGT
>NC_089795.1:23895267-23897767 GCF_040412425.1 Macrobrachium rosenbergii
CAGGCAAACTATGCTACTGCTCTAGTAACTGTCTAGTAACATTCTAGAGTGGTCTGAGTGTTGTGCAGGATAATTATTTATAATTTCTTCTTATGACATGAATCTATAGTGTTTTCTTAGTGTTCGACTGTGAGATGTATACAGTAAATATACGTCAGGTATTTCTGTCGACTATACATTGTACTGTAGCATATTTTCTAATAGTTTTTGATATTTGATTTCTTTATATTGTTATATGGTCTTTACTCCGAAATTCATTAGTAATGATTTTAAAGGGTTTCCACGACCTTCCCAAAGGGCACAGTAGCTTCAGAGAGTGAATTAAACGGCTTTAAAGGAAGGCTCAGCAATTACAGGTATGAGACTGGTCAAAGGAATTTGGGGAATAAGTATCTTGCGAAAGGGGGTGTTTAAAACAGTGAGAATATTGATCGACAGGAAAATAGATAGGTGTTTTAAAGGTTATCTACAAACAGAGAATAGGACTGATGTGAATAAAAGGGGAGATAGAAGCATTAAAAAGAAATAAGGCATGGCATGGTTGCATTGCCTCAGAGGATATGAGATAAAAAAAAAAAAAAAAACACAGTTACCGGGAAATTGGTCGGCCGTTATTTGGCCAAGAGATTTGAAAGCTATCATTGTTTTCATGAATACGAAGAGAAAATAGTAAGATAAGCTATTTGCTCTATCACTTTTGTTATGATTGCTTTCCGAAATAGCAAAAAATTTATGATAGATTCTTTTTAGCTTGCTTTACCAGAATAAAAAAAAATATAAACTGATTCCATTATGAATGCTCATACCATTTAGATACCGTTGGATTACTTCATTCACTGTATATTATGAAGATCATTTATAGTGAAGATATATAAAATTACAAACTAAATGTAAAATTAGTAATAAATTGTTCAGAATTCTTCGATAACTCTCATAGCAGATTTCTTGCATTTTCTAGTGGTGATTGTTGAAGGGTGGCGCTGACGCCATAAGGCCCCATTTTATAAAGTAAGTACCAATTGTTACATTATGATTGAAGGGATTTGCTTCAAATTTTTACCACTTATTATTTAAGATCATAAATTTTGCAGTTGACAAGAAGTATCCAGAATACTCATGTTTAGGCAAATAACCTCTCAAATCGAGATATATATAAACAGAATATTCATCGTATATAGGGATATATTTCTTGTTTGGTGAAAAGTTTAATTAATTACATTCTTCAAAGCTACGAACACATACGGAATTTTCCTAGGGAGTATTTAATATATATATATATATATATATATATATATATATATATTTCATATATATATATATATATATATATATATATATGTATACATATATATATATATATATATATATATATTTTTTTTTTTTTTTTTTTTTATACTTAATAAGTATTTGTCTGCATTTTTCCTAAGTGTGTTGGTATATATAATACATATTAAGATTTCATATGATTTCATATAATGGATATATATAAACTTCTTAATTATGTATATGTTACTGCATAATTAAGAAGTTTATATATCCATTTATATGAAATCATATGATCTCTTAAAATGTATTTATATGCCAATACACTTAGGAAGTAATAGAATATTAAAAACGTGTTTGCTAGTAGTATTCAGATATTTACATTTCTTTTAGAAAAAAAATTCCGTTTTGTTATAAAAGAAAAAAATGCTGGTTTTTGCTGTATGTTATCGAATGATTTATTCCAAAGATAGAGTAAAATGATGCAAATAGGCCATTAAAATCTCTGGAACGATGCCAATTAGAGGAAATATTATAACAACATGCCTATAGATTTTTGGTCTTTACCGTGTAATGCTTACGGGAGATTTATAGATTTATCCATTTCGTGCTTCTCTGAACATCCTTGAAATTAAAAGAATGTCAAAATATTCTCTTCTTATAAAACATTATAAGAACCTCATATCTGTGGACCGTATCTCCGTAAATAAAGAAAATATCACGAATGTGTTGTATCGATTCATCCCTAAACTCTCAGTCATACATTTACAAAGACCTTTTTAACAGGTACTTATTGAAGAAGAGGATTGTAGAATGAATACAAATCCCACCATCCACTCTCCCTCCAGCAATACTCATCTACTCCCACCCCCACCCCAACCCACGATGGCTACGGATCTTTCCAATTCTCCATCGTAACTATTCGATTTGAAAGACCCCCGAGGCTATTTGGGATGTAAGCATGCACGGCTCAACGCATTCAAAAGCCCTAATGCACTCCAGTTTTTCCTTTAGGGAAAATCGTTTCTATGTGAATATACGAAGTGAACGTTATAATCACTCAATACACGTGCATTTGTCATCGGTATGTTCGAGGATTCCAGTCCATATTGATAATTTTATTCAGAGGCAGCCTGACATTTAGGATTAAGTGTGTCTCTTATTTAGGTGAGTTTCGCATTTAAAGTGGATTTAATTGGTGGCAGCTCCATAGGAAAGATTTCATCTGGAATGTCAT
>NC_089795.1:23907767-23917767 GCF_040412425.1 Macrobrachium rosenbergii
TAGCCATAATCATGCTTCTGGCAACGATATAGGCCAGGCCACCATCGGGGCATGGTTCAAGTTTCATGGGCCGCGGTTCATACAGCATTATGCCGAGACCACCGAAAGATAGATCTATTTTCGGTGGCCGTGATTATACGACGTACAGAAAACTCGGTTGCGTCGAAGAAACTTCGGCGCAATTTTTACTTGTTTAAATTGTTTACTGTATTGCGTAATGTGACTAAGCACAAATATTTGTTAAGTGCAAGTTCTGCCTTTTCGAAAACCAGCTTGTTCATTTCTAAGATTTTTTTTATTACTTTCCTTCTACAGCCTATTGTGAATAAGTATGAAGAGTATTTTCATAACAACCAACGTAGTGCAATGCCTCTTTGTCTTCCACATTCAGTTAGGTCACCTTTCTTTGATGGCTTAGCATGACTTCTCAAAAATTAGTAGACGAAAGGAAAAAAGTACGTGTCGGCAAATTTCATGATTGAGACAGTATTTCTTTCAGTCATTTTCTAGTACCTCTTTGTGAGAACCGCAAGATAAGATAAAACCCGCTTTAAAAAGATTAGATTTAATTGCTGTGTGCAAACAAAGCGCACATTATTTAGGAATTGGTTAGTGGTTGGTAGATGTGTAACGTCGATAATCATCTTTGTCAACTTAAGTAGTCATGTTTCTCTCTCTCTCTCTCTCTCTCTCTCTCTCTCTCTCTCTCTCTCTCTATATATATATATATATATATATATATATATATATATATATATATATATATATATATATATATATATATATATATATATATATATATATATATATATATATATATATATATATATATGTATATATATATATATATATATATATATATATATATATATATATATATATATATATATATATATATATATATATATATATATATATATATATATATATATATATATATATATATATATATATATATATATATAATTTATATATCGTGCTATTTCTATTTCTCTCATTCATCACTTATTTCATGATAAATGGATACAATTGTTGCATGCAGTATAATTTTCTACTTGGTTATTTCTTGATTTATTATTAATTTTTGCAAGCAAATCTCTCTCTCTCTCTCTCTCTCCTCTCTCTCTCTCTCTATTTACCTTTGCCGAAAGTTGAATAAGGTTTGACTGGATTTTAGGTTTATTTTGAGGATTTTTATGCCAACTGAGGAAACCTCTGTTAGAAGATGAATAACTCTGCTCAGTATAAATGATGTCCATCCCTGGTTTTAATAAGGAGCACTGGTTTTTAAAACATCACTTACGTTGAACTCTATAGATAAAATCCCTGACCAAAGTGATTATTTTTCACGCAACTCAACCTTTTGACTAATACATAAGATACATAAATTACATAAGGTACATAAGTTGTTTGCAACAAACAAATAGACAACTGGATATACCAGGAATTGAATAATGAATTATGAAAGTAATGAGTTAAATTAGTTCCATTTTAGTCGGAAAGGAATGGACCAGAAAAGTCTAACGGCAGTAAAGTTACGAGAAAAAGGCAGCCCGATAATCTCACGTGAATGGAACCAATCATCTTCCACTTCTGGGCTATCCAGGCAACAAAAGACGCTCCTTGTGCATTTTGAAATTCAGGACTTTTGATCGGGAGCTGCTGGCTATTGCAAAAGATAGTAGACAAATAAAAAGAGATCCTAAAAGGTTTTATATTAAAAAAGAAATGGTGATTAAGTTACAAATCTATAGCACTTATTGTGCATTAAGTATAGATTCTTCTGTTTCCCTAATTTTTAAAGCACTGAATTCAATAGTGAATATTTTCATCTTCATTTTATAATTGAATCGATAATTAGGACGTTCCCTTACACTAACGCAATGTTGTATTTCGAAGATCAATGAGTATTCATCAATAAAGTGTTTTCTGAAGATATTTTTGCTTTAATCTTATTTTAAAGTAAGCAGCTGAAAGGAGAAATTTGTATTTCATCTTACCTGTTGTTTAGTTAAAAAGTCAAAGGGAAAAAAAGATGATTAAACAAAACTAAAAGAGTTTTGCTAAAGTGAAAAGAAAAGCCAGATAATTGCATATAGAACTATTAGTAACTGGCAAGATATAAGCTGCAGATGAACTGATAAAGAAAAATAAGCATCCTACTGTTAGTTTGTGCATTATACTGATGCAAGCTTGAGGCCCGTGCTACGCTGCGCTGGTACCCAGTGCTGCCCGTCATTTCTCCCCTTCCCTCCCGATCCCCTACCTACCCCACACCCACCCAGGGCGGACAAACAGGTTTGGAGGAGGAGGGTGGATGTGTCATGTCTCCCCTACCCTCCCGACCCCTACCCACCCCGCCCTACCCGGGGCGGACAAACAAGAAAGATCCACTCGTATTTTATTATTGTAGAAGATAGATGATTTTAGGTACAAGTTTCAGAAATTGGTATTCTGGATTTACTTACCATATTTATGTTTTTTCATACTTCCGTAAATCAAAAGCACTCAACCCTGATGAGAAAACGTTTGTTGGTGAAATACAGAAAATGTATACTGTATATAAATCACTCAAACTGAATTGCCTACTCAGCATTATGATAGCAGTTGTTAATATTCTTGGGTGCTTATCAATGTAATTTTCAAGCTGTTTGAATTTTTATTAGAATAGTAAGGAAAAAGAGGACACTTAAGTCTCCATTATTAATTAAGAACGTACAGGATATAATAACTCTAAATATTATGCAATCAATCATGGTCTTATTCTTGTTCTTTTTTTAATATACTGCACGTGGATGATATAGTTTTTTTTTTTTAAATAAAACTTTGAAATCCTGTCTGCCCTTAGTACCTTCAGACAAAATTAAATTTTTAAAATGCTATCATCATTAGTATATCATTGCTTATTTAGTTTGATGGTTTTTAACGAAATGCTGTTCCTTTTTTTTAAAACCTACAAATTACACTCATACCTCTGTGTTAGTAATTGTTTTAGCAGAGGACTCTAATGGTTTGCTAAACAAATTCTGGTCACTAAAACCAGCAAACATTTTAGGATACTGAAAATATCTTTTCAGCGTAACAGATCTTATAATAATGCTTTTCACCTTCTTTAAGTAAGTGTACTTAGTGGATTAATTTCCAGTATATAATAGTAAATCTTACACTGGCGTGAATATTTCCTTACCGCTTTTGTCTTTAATCTGGATTTAATGTATTACCTTTTAAATTTTCACGTATTTGTGTCGCTTTTAAGAGTATAAAAATATATATTAAAATTAACTGAAAATGTATCCACACTACAACGTCCTTTATTATCACAAGATTAACCACACTGTACTTTATCCAAAAATATAAGACATTTACAAAAATATCAAACATCCTTTAAGATCCAGAATTCATATACTTGTCCTATGACAATCTGGCAAGAGTGATTACTGATAGGTATGAACGTTAAATTCAAGATAATCAAATTTAGCTTTCATGCAAAATATATTAAACATCTGAGAGATACTGTATATATCTTGTAAAAAGAACAAATCAAACTGCTGCTCTTCAAAAAAATAAGCTTAAAATAAATAAGATATTACCTTATTTACATTACTAATCATTCAGATACGATGCATGAGAGTAATGTTAATTTTCACTATATATATATATATATATATATATATATATATAATATATATATATATATATATATATATATATATATATATATATATAATATATATATATATATATATATATATATATATATATATATATATATATATATATATACTCTATATATATATATATATATATATATATATATATATGTGTGTGTATATATGTATATATATACATATATATAATATATTGTATATATATATTAGGTGACCAACCTGGCACTGCCTGGGAAAACCCTAAATAACAACCTACAAACTCTCTCTCTCTCTCTCTCTCTCTCTCTCTCTCTCTCTCTCTCTCTCTCTCTCTCTCTCTCCCCCAATACACCCATTCACTATTATAGAATTCAACAACCTTAGACCAGGTATTCACTATCAGGTTTATCTGTTATTTCTTCTGTTAGTTCACCGAAAATGATGTTAAAACTTTCATGTAGATGACAGTTTGTGGGCGTAGTCAGTCGACTCACCAGAAGGGCTGAACTGATGGCATTACCTGAAGTTCTTCCGACTGACTGACAGATAATCGCATGTGTGGATAGGTAAGCAACGCTTTTGTGACACCTTGTCGCTAAATTTCATCTGGGAAGGATCTTGGCCACTTTAACAGAATATGAATAAATTATGCATAGGCCTGGTTCATACCCTTCAGCGCTATTTGTAGGCAGTTATAAGTCCAAATCATATAATAAAAATTTAAAATAACATTTCCATGTGATACAGACAATTAGGCATAGGCCTAGGCCAGTGTCTTGACTTTTTATGACAGGTGTTATTATAATGAATGTAAACTTCACTGCCCGATTCATAAAATACTAAACCAACACCCAAGTTATAAATTAAACTTATTCATTAATAAGAAATACTTAGACTATATTTTGTTACGCCTTTTTGTTTCTTTCCTATTATTAAGTGAATTGCCGCAGCAGTTAGTCTTCCACCTCCTCATCAAATTAAGAAAAATAAGTGGCAAAACATTTTCCAATATGTCTACTTTCAACTTGTGATACGTATACTTTATATTGGTTTTAGGGACGTTTTTAAGATAACATAATAAATTACAATTTATTAACTTTACAATGACAACAAATTCATTAATGTAGTGTTAAGTATAAGGTTACATGGAGCAACAGAAAAAAATTGCTATATCAACCCGGTCAGTTCGTACTTTAGGTGATGACGTAAACAGGAATTATAAACAAAAGCATTCCCTTCGTGGAGGAATTTAAGGAAAACGGTTATTTACTGTTTTGAATAAATACACATCAATAGAAGACAGAAATTAATAGATACCATTCTAACAAATAACCGTAAAGAATTATTTTATTTTCCTATATGACGGGAATACTTTTGCTTTCTATAAATGATTACACCAACAAAATGTGCGAATTGACCAGTAGTCCAGTCCTACTTTTCAAGGGGTTGATGTAGTTGCCAGGTGTCACTATGTGTAATTGATAGATTTAAATTTAGACATAAGCTTTTAGCTGGTGTTTACTCTTAAGTCTTGTTAGGTATTATATATAAATAGGATTTGCAAAAGGAGGGTTGATTAGAGAGAAAGAGAGACTCACTGCAGGTGTCCGTTTCCACCCGGCATTAGTTGCTGACAAATTGCCCGATAACTAATATTATTCCAAACCTCATTAAATTGACTCTATAATTAAATACATCATCATAACATCACAAAGCAGTCGCTATAACATTCTGAAAATAAAAATGTAGAACCAAAAGAATTAATGAGGAAATTCGTGTTTGAATAAATAAAAAACATCATCGTACATCTTACATGTCACATTGGGCAAGAAGAAGTTTAGCAACCTGTTGTTCTAACACGTGTTTATCATACTTTCCAGATGAATTGATTTCGAAAAAATAAGCCCCTGCCAGCTAATGTCCACATAAAAGAGACAGTAGGATGGATAATTGGGACAAATGTCTGTGTTAGTCTGTCTGTCATGGGGGTATGGGTTTGAATTTGAGTTATAACCTTTCTGGGGTCACATAGGGGCCATGTGCCAAATTTTGCCAGGGTCTGTCAAGCGGCTCGGATTTATATAGTGCACAAACATACAAACATTAACTTTTATTATTATTATTATTATTTATTTATATATATATATATATATATATATATATATATATATATATATATATATATATATATGTATATAAACTATTTGGACATACTTTCTCTCATACAATTTCTGTTGATTAGCTGAGACTACATTTTTTATCTAAACTCTGAATTATTCTATACCTCCTTTTCACTTCATGCAATCTTCTCAGGTATAGGGGAAAACTGAATAATTTTTCTCTGTTCCTAAGAAACATTATTAGGTGCTGAGATGATTCATGCATTTTCTCTTCTCCATGGGCTCCCATTACTTCCTTCTGTTAAAGGGGTTGGAAGTCAGCATATACTATGTAGTGTAGCAGATAAGTATAAAAATACTTCAGTTTGTGGTAGAAGCATTAAATTTGGCACAAATACTCATTTTAACACCTCTTTTGAAAAATCTGTGTCCACACAAAATTTCAATATCGCCGCCACTTTTCAAGATGGACACTAGTTGTTTTGAATTCTGACACTTTAAGTAAATCATTATTGAAATAAATACATCAGTCATTATTCAGATATGTCTTCCTGGGTAGAAGGGCTAACTGAAGACATCACCAGAGCTCCTATTACTAAATATACTCTTGTGATAAAGATAGCATACAAAATGGCTGTCGTGAAACATTTTGCTTGGTAACTCAGCAACTAAGAAAGAGAGTCATGAAATTTTTTATCCATGCCTACATTTATGAGGCCAGAGAATCTGTTTCCAGCATTTCTATTGGGCTATTATCAATAATACATCTTGGAAAGGGACCCCATAATGCTACTGAAAAATATACATGCACAAGACTATAATGGAGTATGATAACAAAGTGTCTTATCTATGTTCAAGCGCTGTCTCAATGTCTTTTTTTAAGCCTGAAATGAACACAAGATTTTAAAGATGCATGGTGTCACCATTTAACGTGACGAAATTCTCATTCAGATGTATCTGAAGCATCATTTGCAACATTATAGTTACACCTCAAATTATGATTACACCTCACATTTGCAGCTACATAAAGCTGTGCATGTAAGCCCAAGCCTATAGCATTTTTGGACTTGAAGGAAGCAAGGGGGAATATTTGTGAAGGAGTCATGTAGCTCAGGTATAGATTTTACCCTCTCTGGCCCAAACTGTACTGACTGACGCTCTTCCCCCAAGTTGTCTTTGGCAAGGTGCTGGAATACCAAAATGCTGATCCCATGAAAAGAGGTAGTAGCCGTAGTTGTTGAAGAGTTGTGATCGATGTTGTCCATGACAGCAGTGGCAAAAAACCCCTTTTTCAAGACTACTGTCATAGGAAATGCTCATGCCATGATCATGAAGCATTTCTACCAAGTTTCTCTTCCTGGTTTGGGCATAGATAGCCATGCCCATGAACAACACTTTCTCCTTCCTTCTTTTTTGAGAAGCATTTGTACTGTAGGAGCTGAACAATACCCAGGTCTGACTTTGATGAGCCAAACCTTAGCTGTGATTGTATGTCTGCTCCATGTTCGACAATACTAGTCCACTGTAGCAGACTTTGAGGTATGGCATCATTGATACATCCTTCACCTAAGGTGCCATCAAACCTGGACTGTTGATCCAGAATATGCTTCCACAGTATCTTTGCTGTTTTAGCAATCATAAGTGTATCTCAGTAGTCAGACGCCTGAGATAGGGCTAAAGCTACATCTTTCCGCAAGGCAAGTAGCGCACTTCTTCCTTTCTTGTGTACTTCTAATTCAGGAATTTCTGCTAACAATTTGTCCTTTAATCTTGTTGTATTTACAGAAAGTGAGGCAATGCCCGATAGTTCCAGGCGCTGCTGGTATAATTGGGACATGTCTGCAAGAGGAAATATGGCAGGACCACCCGAACTCAAGCTGGTTTCAGTATAATTAACCAGCTCTGATAGAACCAGTGGATATACATCTGGTTCTTCACTGTGCCATTGTTCTTTCTCAAGATTTCTAAGATGGGACCTCTCCCTATTGTAAAGGCCAGTGAGACATACAAGATGGTATTTCAGCTCTTGTTCAACTGCATCACCTGCACCTAGTTTTACCAATAATTTACCATCATTAAGTGTGTGAGCACACTTATGTAGTCTCCTGTTGAGATTCATGGTCATTACTTGTCAAAGATCTGATACAGGTGCAACATTTTCACAAAAAATGCATGCTTCGTAGTCGTGACTCATTTGACGCTATTTAGCATGCTTTTCCTGTGGTTCACTACCTTCAACTGTAGATCTTTGCTTTCTTGCACTACCAAGTTTTGCATTATTAAACCTAACCCTACAGCTCTTGTGGTATTTTGCCATTTTCATCGCAGTGTTGCCTCTATGCCACTGCATGCATCCAGCCTTGCTGGGTGAAAGTTAAGCAGCTTTTCACCAATCTCCTGGAACTATAGCACATTGGTTGAAATCATTACGTGCCCATCATGTTCAGGATTATGATGTACAGAGGCCAAGGGTGAAGTTAGACCTTCATCTTTCTTGACTCCCTGGCAAAGACAACATTTGCTCCAGCCAGTCTTCCTTTTGCCTGTAATTGAATTTACACTTGCCATTATGAGCTCTTGACCAAGGCCGAGGGGCTATCCTTTTACCACATAAATCTGATATGCACATTGATGTACAGTACGGGTTGGTGTACAGATCACACTGGACTTGAATGGCACTGGAGGAATGATCGGGCTAGGTTCAGTCTCCCTACATCTAGCCCGATCGTTCCTCCAGTACCATTAAGTCCAGTGTGATCTGTTCACCATCCAGATAAGTACTTGAACAAGCCATGTAGAGCCACAATTACCCTTGGCTCGGCTCTCCCACACTGGCACCTCCTGCCAATTCAGGCGCAGCTGTCTAAGTAGGTCTACCAACTATAAATATACTTTCTACCAGCTAATTGATATGGGGCTATTAGACAGCATTTGGGACACTAAACTACACTAAAGCAAAGCTAAGTACAGCGTAAGTTAAGCAAGATTAGATGACACTGAACCCCATGCTGAGTT
Source organism: Macrobrachium rosenbergii (assembly GCF_040412425.1). Taxonomy (NCBI): domain Eukaryota; kingdom Metazoa; phylum Arthropoda; class Malacostraca; order Decapoda; family Palaemonidae; genus Macrobrachium; species Macrobrachium rosenbergii. Next base: position 23,916,550 of record NC_089795.1, read on the forward strand.
AAACAGCATTGAAGTCACAAATGTGCCCTGGTTGTGCACTGACATTCACTCTTTTAAACTAAACCTAAGGATAAAACCACCACCGGAATTATAAGTAGACTTGCAAACCATCATATTGAACAGGAAGACATTTTTCCATACCTACTGAATCCTGAGACGCCATTATTTAAGGTTTTTGGCTGCCATATTGGATGCCATCTTTCTTTATATATGCTATAAGAAATCTTTAACAGAAATACATTTTACTTTTGCCTGTTGACTCTGCTTAAAATGTGTATAACCAAACAAATGCATAAAAACATGACCAGAGGCACACGAGTCCCATGTTAAGACCTTGACTAGCGCCCATCTTGAAAAACGGCAGCCATATTGGGATTCTGAGTGGACACCCAGTAATTTTCAAAAAGTGGCCTATGGAGAAGATATGTACCAGATTTCATGCTTGTATCATTAACTGAAGTATTTTTGTGGAAAAATGATTTTATCTGCTGCTCTAAAATTTTGCTTCACATATTTAAGATGATACAGTAGATTATTGATCTCACATCTGAACATGCAAGAGATGATGCTCTCTAAGGTATATCAGCTAAAAAATCAATTCTAGATGTCTTGGTTAGTGAGACCAGTTTTACAGAAAATTACTGTCTCTGAACAAAGCAAGGCATGCATCAGGATGCAAATTGAAGAATACTCGCGTAATTTAGCCCTTCTTTAGTAACATCTACTGCTCCATTCTAAACAATTAAACATCGTCAGGAAAACCAACTTTGCAGAAGCAGTTCCAGCTATACTGATGTAGTAACAGTGTTCTGTTGCCAAACAGTTTACAAGCAGTAATTTAATCATGCAATCCCATATATAATAACTACAATACTTTTTATCAATAAACTAAGTGAACAGAAATATTCCTAAATTGTTAGATTTTTCTTGATGTAATTGTAGTTTAATTAAACCTGATCAAGAGATTGCAATTATAAATGCAATTATTCGGAGTGCTATGTGTTTAAATTATATGTATGATTACTCTGAATTGTTAATTAATTCGAACTAGTTCAATTAAATAAACTACTTGATTCGCCACTGCTCTCTGCTGACTAATGTTCACTTAAAATCAATTGTCGAGTGTTTGGTGTAATGTAAGGTGTAATGTACAGTAATGTTTGGGGTAATGAACGTTTTTAAGGAAAAGAAAAACAGTAAATTCTTACAAGCAATTCC
>NC_089795.1:23927767-23932767 GCF_040412425.1 Macrobrachium rosenbergii
TTGACTGTTGTAAATATTTCACGTTTATTATCAACCCCAATAAATTGAAACGGACTTCCCTCACGGAATCCCACTGAGCTTTTATCTAATAATTGGCAATTGACTCATAAGGACACAGTTGCACTTCCCATGCTTGAAAAGGATCTTCTATTCACGTTCAAAAATGATTCTGTTTATTCGTAACGTAACATATTAATTTCAGATATTTGACCGGCTGCCATAAAGCAGAATTCACTTTGGATATTTTAGACCACTACAAAGTCCGAAAACTTACATTAATCAGATACGATAAATTGCAAATTAAATTAGATACTCTAATGGCTAAACTTAACATGAATAAATAAAATTTATCCACTGTATGGAATATACATGCAATTTTTTTTTTCTTTTTTTTTGACTTTTGATCGCACTGAAACATATCTAAATTCTTACATGTACATTCTACATAAAATGACTCGTATTTATTTTAAATGTGCAGCAAAAATAAAAGAACTCTAAAGACCAATCCCATGATAGACTGTAGAATGTAGAAAAGTTAATTTGTCATCCTGTACAGTAATTGGGAGCAGGGACAATATATATATCCTAAAAACCTCTGAATAACCAGCACAAATACCTCGATCCTAACAGGACCTCGAATGAGAAACAAGAAAAATAGACATTTTCATTGTTTACGAGTGAGACAGGGCTTACGAGTTGGACAAGGGCCGGGGTGGGGTGGGGGGTGGGGGAGATGAGACTCCAGGTACCCATGTGGGTTTTGGAAAGAAGGCCAGAGGCTAGAAGGATGAGCGAATGTTGATGCTACTCTTCGCCATCTCTTGATATCAAAAATAAACACCTAAAAAAAAAGAAAAAAAAAAAATCTTATAGACAGCCGAAACCAGAAGAGCCAAGAATTTCTCCTGGATCGCTTTGGAATTTGGCCGATGTTTGAGATTTGGAATTCAAGCGATGTTTGAGCATTCCCATTGCGAGTTCTCACGTTCTCAATTGAAGCAGATGCTGATACAAGTGGGTGAAACTTGACAGCTTGAAGTAGCAACCGGAGAGACCGGAGAAGGAAGAGAGAGAGAGAGAGAGAGAGAGAGAGAGAGAGAGAGAGAGAGAGAGAGAGAGAGAGAGAGAGAGATCTTTCGCTTATACTAACCATTTTCATGAATAAAATAAAGCCCTTAAGAATGCTTGGAATGGTAGGGGACTAACATTCGTTATGCACAGATGAAACAGGCATACTGTACTCAGTGACAAAAAATTATATTCAGCTGAATAACATATGGTTCAGGAGTGACTCCAATCACATCGTGACCATTCCAAAAGCAGCCCTGCAATAAGTCGAAAACGCTTCAGTAATCCCCACGACCTAGACGTGGGTGATGCATCTCACAGCCAACCAAAGTTATTTTGAACCTGCAATCTTTCGAGGTCGTGGCCAGACGTCATTCCCCCTGAGAAACGGTGATTCACATCAATAAATCCTTCACTTTTATTTCGCCCGCGGAGAAACCTTGAAACCAATTAAGTCCTGTGAAAGATACGCTACCTTTGAGGGGATGAGACATCCATTTGTGATGGACTTTTGGTCAGAAACAAATAGGGCAGCCTTTCTCTTTCTCTTTTTGCAAATACAGTCACATTTTTTATGCGTGCAAACGTTTCTGAATTATGTGTTACTGAAAAGATGCAAATGAATGTTTTGAAAGTAATTGACGTGATAAAAATTTTTTTTTTTATCAAAACCCATTGACGACAAATTCAGTTGAAGCAAGTGTTTTAAATCAGCCTTTTTATATTCATTTGTACTTTTTTTTTTCATCCATTGGGAAATACTAACTTGATTGTCTGGTAACAGACTGAGCCTAAACAAGGTCAATTCCGGAAACTCGTCAAGGAACTAATGTCTAAATCAAAGTCTAGCGAATAAGAGAGTCATGTCGACCCTGACCCAAAATTGACATCTAGTACATGAGAACACCTGGTCTTCTCTCGAGTCTAGACCTTGGCACAGTTATCCAGAGGGCAGAAGAAAGGACAGGAAGGAAGGGACTTTCATGATTTCGTAAAACATGCCCATTAATCAGAATGATAGTTATTATATGTGGCGGAAGAAAAGTAGTTAAATGAACATCAAGAAATAAAAGGAAGAGCAGCTCCTTGTTTTTAAAAGAAACCTGTCTGACGCACCGTATCAAAGCTAATACATTTTTGGTTATTTATGATGCAAAAGTTGAATTTTACTATGAATATATTTATTTACAGAAAATTTCAAAGGTAACTTTTAGTTGTATTTATCAAACAGAGCAACACTATGAATTTTTGTTTTATGATAAATAGCAAAATCTTTTTGTGTGAGCATATGCTCCAGACTACTGCCGTCCTCAACATAGAAGAAGCAGGTTTATTATTCACTGGATGAAAAACCTTTATGAAAATCAAATATAGTCATCAAAACTTGTACGCTCTTTTATGTGTTGTTAAATAGATTTATTCCTCGAAGTGACAATCTCTCAGTAGCTTTTCTTGAAAGCGTAAAAAAAATGCTTTTGATCCGTACTTATGGTAGGATTAACTCATATTTCATACCTTTAGAATCTCTTGACATTTTTATATTATGCCTTTGGAGTGGCTGTGAGGGCGTGGTTAACGAAATCTTTACGGGATCTTTATTCCTTTACACGTTATGCCAATGGTAAGTTAACTTTCTAAAATTTCTAGATGTTGAAAGGAAAGAAAAATACATTTTCCATAGCATGATATAAGGTTCGGAAATATAACACTTGCAATATCGATGCAAAGTGAAATTAAATCATAATTCTCGCAGTTTTCAACAGTATTCTAATCGGTCATATCAGTTACGATGTTAACCTTTGTTATGTTAAAGACGGCGTAAGTGCTGTTGCCACTGAAATTAAGAAATGCACTCTGTCTTGAAATGCTATCAAAAGATTCTGAGCCGTGATTTCATTTACGCCGACACTTTTGTCTTTTGTTTCTCGGTCCTGGGCATCACGCATCTTATCTTTTATATGCTTTCCACAGTCACCACACAGCTGGCAAGACTATCATTTGTAACTTTTTGCCTCTTCCTTGATACTCATTCAGTGGCTACAATTCACATAGAAAAAGGCTTTGTAAAATAATCCATTTACTTTTACCATTGTCGAGTCACATTGCCTCTTCCGCCTGAAAACTTCATGATATTCCTTTCTTACTGTAGCGATATTTATAAGACAAGTTGTCTTTCAAGATTTTTCCAGCAAGACGGACAGTCAGGAAAGATCGAATATTTTTTAAATCATCGTTTTACACACACACATTATATATATATATATATATATATATATATATATATATATATATATATATATATATATATATATATATATATATGTGTGTGTATATTATATCTATATATATTAAAAAATATTATATATATATATATATATATATATATATATATGATATATATAGTGCATGTGTGTGAAAATATTTAAAAAATACTGTTCCTTCCTGACAGTCCGTTTTGCTGGAAAATCTGAAAGACAAACTTGTCTTGTGAATATCAACAAGTAAGAAATGGAATATCATGAAGTTTTCAGGCGGAAGAGTCAATGTTACACGACCATGGTAAAGGTAAATGGATTATTTTACAAAGCCTTCTTTTATGTGAATAGTAGCCTCCCGCTGAATGAGTATCAAGGGAAGAGGCAAAAAGTTACAAATGATAGTCTTGCCAGCTGTGTGGTCATTGTGGAATGCACGTGAAAGATAAGATGCGCAATGCCCAGGACCGAGAAACATAAGACGAAATATTGGGAGTAAATGGAATCGCGGCTCAGAATCTTTTGAGTTCGTTGTCTTTTTCAGCACACAGTAGATATTGGTTGACTGGTTTCGATTAAGTAAGGGTTTGTACAACAAGTTTCCTTATCCTATTGGAGGGAGAAAACGTTAAGTATATCTTAGTTTAACCAGACCACTGAGCTGGTTAACAGCTCTCCTAGGGCTGGCCCGAAGGATTAGATTTATTTTACGTTGCCTGGTGTACACCTCTGGTCTTTCTCCCAACCATTAGTGACGTAGTGGATGGAAGATAACAGACAGACAAAATGAGTTGATGGTTATAAGGCTTAGGAGGGAAGAGACAAGACCTACAGAATTCGTTCTGGCGGAATAACCGACATCTGAGAGAAATCAAAGGAGACACATCAAGTACGGATAAAAATTATTCAGTTAAGCTGGGAAGCGCACGCATCAAAATAAGATGAGCATATTAATATGAAATCAAACTGTACCCTCGAGTGAAATGCGAGGGAAAAATGGGGCAGAAAGGTAAGAATAAAATTGAAAAATGAGTGCCAACACAGAGCCTATTAACTTACCTAAGCAGGCTGCCAACAAACTGCTTAGTCACTGTGTAAGCAATAAATATTTAATTTATTCTAAAACCCTAGTAACTCAGTTGTTAGCGTCTTGGACTTTCACATGAGAACCTAGATTCGATTTTTAAGTGATATAGATGTTTTGCTACTGAAGCAGTGTTTCTCCCCCATATATATATATATATATATATATATATATATATATATATATATATATATATATATATATATATATATATATATATATATATATATTAGTATATATATATACATATATATATATATATATATATATATATGTGTGTGTGTAGTGTAGTTTGTGTGTGTGTGTGTGTGTGTGAGTGTAGTTTTGTGGGTTTGTGTATATGTGTGTGTAAGATTATATTCTCATTAAGTTCTGTTCTCGTCATCTTTAACTGTCATGTCTATGCTAAACTTTTTTACACTTCAACCTTCTGTGCTGTAGATTTGGAAAAGAGGGCAAGGACGGGGCTTCCTATCAAAATATTAAAATTACAGTTAAAAGGAAGCGAGTGGAGATCAAAGCTCAGTTTATGTTGGTGGGGCAGATTCCAATTACATGTGCAAATATTACCTTTTACATCTTTGAGAATTATG
>NC_089795.1:23937767-23955267 GCF_040412425.1 Macrobrachium rosenbergii
GTTTTTAGTTTTCTGTAAAAGAAAACTATTGCGCCGGCTTTGTCTGTCCTTCCGCACTTTATTCTGTCCGCACTTTTCTGTCCGCCCTCAGATCTTAAAAACTACTAAGGGTAGAGGGCTGCAAATTGGTATGTTGATCATCCACCCTCCAGTTATCAAACACACCAAATTGCAGCCCTCTAGCCTCATTGGCTTTTATTTTATTTAAGGTTAAAGTTAGCCGTAATCGTATATCTGCCAACGATATAGGATAGGCCACCACCGGGCGGTGGTTAAAGTATCATGGGCAGCGGCTCATACAGCATTATACCGAGACCATCGAAAGATAGGTGTATTCTCGGTGGCCTTGAAAACTTAATTGCACCTAAGAAACTGCGGTGCATTTTTTACTTGTTTAGGATTATGTTACTTATAAGAAGCATTCATTCTTCTTTTTCTGAATACGCATATTTGATTGTTTTCTTTTAGCATTTAGTGGAAATGACCGGTCAATAAACAGTTATGTTTTACTTTTCCTTGTTTTAATCTAAATTCTCTAACCCTGATTATTTCGCACATGGTAGAATTGATGTGTCATATAGCAACAACGAATTCCTTTATAGTCTTCAGATAGCATTCACATACAGTATGTACGTACAATTTTAAGCATTCACATTTTAATCACTTCATTTTCCAATAACAAAATGAGGATTTTCTGGTTATATAAGATACTAACTACAGTCACATTTATAATCATGAATGCATGTAAGGTCCAGTCTTACTGAGAAATCGTCTATTTTAAGAAATGTTCTCTATTACATAAATTCATACCCTTCTAATGCCCACGCTCAAAGGCCTCAGCACTCAGCATGTTTCTTTCCTTCGTGGATTTTGTCTTTATTTATATTTCATCACGTTCCACATTTTCGTAATTCAGTTATACATATAAACGGATGTTTGTATGTATGTTCCACATACACTTGGAAACACATTGAGCAATTTCAACCAAACTTGGTGTACATATGACTTACCATCTGGGAAAGAACACTGTGGGGGTAAGACATCACTGGCAACAAAGGAGGGGTGGGTGTGGGAAGGGGTTGGCATAAAAATAACAGAAAATGACAGATATTAATGTCTAATTCATAGTTTTCGAGGTTGCTGAGATGAATAGTGACACTCCCGATGCCCTTCGAGTACAAGTTCAGCCCTGATAGGAGCTGGAGTGAGAAAAGGGTGAGAAGGTGGTGTAAGGTGGTGACATGTAAAAATAACCAAAACGACAGATATTAGTGTCTAATCCATAGTTTTCGAGGTCCCTGAGAAGAACAGTGACACTCCCAATGCCCTTTAAGCCCAAGTTCAGCCCCAATAGGGACGGGGTGAGAAGCACTGGAAAGGGGTTACATGTAAAAATAGTCTAAAATGACAGATATTGGTGTCTAATCCATAGTTTTCGAGGTTGCTGCGAAGAATAGTGACGTTCCTGATGCCTATTAAGTCCAAATTCATTCTCAATAGGAAGAGGGGTGTGAAGGGGCGGGAAGGTGGTGACATGTAAAAATAACCAAAAACTACAGATATTGGTGTCTAATCCATAGCTTTTGATGTTGCTGGGATGAATAGAGACACTCCTGATGCCTTTCAAGTTCAAGTTCAGCCCTGATAGGAATGGGTGGTGATGAGTGGTGAGATATAAAATGTCAAAAATGCTGGTCAATGTAACTGAAGCAACTATTCTTAACAAGAAGAGAGAGAGAGAGAGAGAGAGAGAGAGAGAGAGAGAGAGAGAGACAGAGAGAGAGTTTATTGGTTGTCATTTATAGATTTCCCGAACAGCGCCAGGTTGGTAGTATATATATATATATATATATATATATATATATATATATATATATATATATATATATATATATATATATATATATATATATATATATATATACATACACATATATACACTGATGTTAGCGTAACAACCATAGAAATAACCTTTAATACAACAAGTCAAAGTTAAGTTGCTTATGTTATGGTGTAATTCTTTTACTAGAGTCGACATATATATAAATATATTAATGCACCATGTTACATGTGATATTATGATATATAATATATATAAATATATATATATATATATATATAATATATATATATATATATATATATATATACATATATATATATATATATATATATATGTATAGCTGACAACAAACTTCAACTAATATTCTTATAGAAAATTTTCTTATTTTACTAAAAATAAATAAATAAATAACTTTAGAATATAGGAACATTTGACAAATCAGTATCTACAAAGGATTTATGGACGCTCATTCATCATCAATAATTCCTTAGCTTTCGGGTGATATATCACAGAGAAGATTTAAATGCCGTTAAGGCTCTTACATAATTCCTCTGTCTTCTCTCTGCAGCATTCAGATATTTCTTCCATTTTTACTTTTCCATCTGCCTCTTCCTCCTCAAAACATTTGGCTAAAGCCATTCAATCAACATCCCATTTTAGTTTTCTGTAAAAGAAAATTATTGAGATGGCTATTTGTCTGTCCGTCCCTACTTTTTTTTGTCTGCCTCAGATCTTGTGGGCTGATGAGGCTAGGGATGCAAGTTGGCATGTTGGATCATCCATTCTTCAATCATCAAACATACCAAATTGCAGCCCTCTAGCCTCAGCAGTTTTTATTTTATTTAAGGTTAAAGTCAGCCATAATCATGTGTCTGGCACAGTTATATGTGCCAGTAACACAGGCCACCACCTGGCCGTGGCTGAAAGTTTCATGGGCCTTGGCCGAGAGCTTCATACAGCATTATATGCTGTACAGAAAACTCGATTGCGCTGAAGAAACTTCGGAGCATTTTTTACTTGTTTCTTTTATGCCCTCCAGCCGGTATGGGAACTTCCCCCCATATAAGTTAACCTGAATTGGAACCAACTGAGGTTTTGAACAGTATCGTTGCCGACCAGTTGAAGCATAGAATTGCACATAACGTTTTCGGAATCACTCCTCTGATTTAGTTATTCCTATTTATCTTTCTTCTTGTGAGGTTTTAATGGAATGAATATTAAGTCTTGACACACTCTATCTCTATACTCAAGTAACAATGCTGTTCTGCATTTTCGTATAGTTAGTCTCCCTCAGTTTTATTTTCCTGAAATTCTGATCTGTTTTCTGTTTTTGTATTTTTCTGTTCTTGGTGGTAATATGGGACTGATTCTGGGAATGGTTGGAAATAACGTTTATAGATATCGCATCCTAAAAAAAAATAAAAGACGACGTAGGAATCAGTGTTGGTAGACATTATATTAGAGGATGGTAAAGAACAAAGACATACAAACTTAATTAACAAGTGTTGCAAAATAAACATGGATAGATATAATACCAAAGAATTGTGGCAAACAAAGAAAATGTATATAAAAATAGCCTATGCCAGACAGGATTATTGTTTTTCAAATATCTCCATCTACTCTAGAATATATGTCAAAATCGTCAAGACAAGAATACCTTAAAATTAAATGTTTAGCCATCCAGGCCCCAATATGACACAAAAGATATGAGCATCATTTCCCCAGATATAGCATTCAACAATAACTCACGTAGAAAAATTTGTTTATGATTATTTGCTTGTAAATATTAAGACTCATTTAAATGATAAAACATGTCGCTTAAATTTGAGTAAAATCATGGTAAAACAAACATTTAACAATTCCTCTTCAGTGGTAAGCGTCTGCCTACGGTTTTATGAAGAAAAAGATAAAAAGAATACCAATGTGAGAAGTTAGATTAAGAAGATAAAATGATTTTGACTGTACGATTTTAAATGAAATATCCACCTACTCAGGTTTACTCTCTCGGTAGATCTTGAGTTAAAACAATTGAGCAACTTATTGCAGGCGATTAGCATGATAATGAGTTCTATTGATTAAACTTTTTTTAATGCCATCTTTTTGAATAGCGATTTGTAATTTAACTCTCTGTCGCATCGCCGAGGCTTGCAACTGATTTCAACTGATTTCCCGGAGGTCGGTTACCTCGGAATTCGTTACACTAAGTCAATACGATCTTGATGGGAGGTAAAATAACATTTGAAAAATTCTATGGACTGAAAGAAAAATGCAAACACTTACTACACATCTTGGCTCTGGAAGAGAAGTAAATTATCTCAAAGAAAAGACCTTATTTACATTTGAATTGACTCCATTTATTCTTCCCCATAATTGTAAGGTATACAAAGTGCTTCTAGAAATGACCCGTTCTCACAGCGATGTTTTGGAACTGTTGCTAAAGTTGCATATTCTGTTTGAATGATATTTTTTCATAGAATCTCACACATGCATTTAACTATTTTGTGAATCGAGATCCGTAAATATCCTTTGAAGAAAAATTATATTCCATACTTCTATAATTACTTATAAACAGGCTTCATAATTGTCTCCAGTGTTCACATATATTCTTTTCAGAAACGATAACTTTCTGCATTTATCGGAAATCGATAATAGAAAGCTAGGTGAAATGAATTCAGAAACTTTGACATAAAAAGACATTTCTTCTTTGAAGCTCATAAGAACTAGACTAAGGGTGACGAAAGACTCTTTGAAGTCTTCAAGATAAGAAAGAAATATTATTAGACATTGTTTACAAAGAAGTTTCTGAAAAAAATCTTTCATGTTATATGAAATCCTTTGTTATAAAGTGAAAGGGAGAGTTTTCCAAGCTCTCTGAAATGTCTCTAGGTAAAGAAGGCGGTAGAACATAATTTAATTTTTTCTTTTTATAGACCTATAATATGAGCATATTTCTACTCTTATGTCGCACTGTTAATTACTCCTCTTTGATTTACAAGAAATTTAATTTGGCCTTTCTTTAAATTGCCGCAGATGACATTTAAAAATAATAGAGCTTGGAATCCCACCTCAAGAACAATTCTTGAGTATTTCATGGAATTTCCATATTAATTATTATTGATTTCAAAGGAAATATTATTGGAATTTATGTCGTGATATCATAAGAAATTATGTTTTATCCAAGAGTATGTAGTTAGATTGACAGCACAGTTTGATTAATCGGTGGTTTTTTCAACATACATGCAATTCCATTAGCGAAGATAAATGTGCCAACTGCAACATTATTTGATTCATATATTTAATAATTAACAATGATGATCATGTTCTTTTGACTCACCATTCTAGCTTTTTGCTATACTACCAAGCTAATAAAATATTTCAATTGTATTGACTGGACTCTTCTTCTGCAAATAACAGTATAGACATTTCTGTCAGTTGCTTACTGTCACGTGTGCTGTTTCTAGCAATTATTCTCTATATGCCGTGCTCCTCTTGCAATCGCTATAATGATTATTTCATATTGCAGAAAACGGATTAAGGCTGTAAATGTAATATTCGTACTGAAATAAATGGATATAAGTAAATCACTGATGTCGCGAAAACAAAGTTTATTTTCTTTCGTGCTAAGATGAAGATTGAAAGCTATAGTTTCACTAAAATAATGAACGCTGACGACGTAATCAGTTAATTCTTAAACAGAGCTGTAGGCTTCATTACACCAGTGCAAGTGCAACCTGCAAAACATGTAAAAGAATGGCTGATACCATTATATAAAGTCTGACTGTACCTCTTCACAGAATTTGATCCATGCTTTTATATATATATATATATATATATATATATATATATATATATATATATATATATATATATATAATAATATGCTGAGCAGTGAACGAACAGCTTGGATCAGCGATAATTTTGTATGAAAGGAAGGGAAGGTTCAAATTATTTTGCCTGACTTTATGTGGGCCAGCTCTATGAGAGCTGAAAGTCAGCTCAGTGATCTGGTTAAACTACTTTAATAATAATAATAATAACTGACCTTACGTGGATAGTTTATTTTGTCTATCACCATATAAGCTGCAATAATTAAACTCACTGACAAGCTATTCAATATCTATGGTCTACCGATGACCATAAAGATCATTCTAGTTCGTCATTTTGAATTATAATGACTAATGGAATGGATAAAAAAAAAATCACCGTTTGGGGTTAAAAATAGGAAATCCATCGTTAAACAGGAAATTTTGAGAGATCAATAACGGAGAAAAAGTTTGCTTTGCAAACTGCATGATGTTTACTAAAACCACAATAGCAGCGTCATCATACTTTACTTGAAAATATATTCCTTTTGCTAGATCACAGCTGAGATTCCTGAGCAATAATGGCTGAGGAATGATCTTTTACCTTTCTTGAATAAAACTAACCTACGTGTAACAACAGTCATTATCCGCTTATTGCGAAGGCTTAGCACCGACTGATATCCTCGGGCCAACCTACGCCTCAAATATGCAGATGAAACGGTAAACTCTCTATTTGTAGCAGCATGCTGGGAACCAGATAACAGGGCCTAATCGCCGCCATTAAACGACGGAATACTGTGCCTACGTTTGCAGATTGGGATTCGTCGTCAACGACAACAAAATTGCAAGATATGTGCGAATAACTTACAAAAGGAAATAAGAGACGTCGTCAAAAGATTATCTAGCCTCTTCTCTTTTTGCCCATTACGGATATCTACTTTTTGTGGTTATCAAGAACCTATACTTTTTAGTATCACCCGAGAGACCCTTTTCAATAAGGTCCGTCTCGTATGAAAGTTTAAAGAACTGAAAATGAAAAGTTTACGTAAATTTCTATTTGTACAACGCCATCTGATTCCTTTCATGAATGTTTTCAGATCTTTTATATATACTTCTTTAGCCAGCATAGCATACTTTTTTCCTCTATTTCTTCTACTTTTTCTATCCTTAGAATCATTTCAGTTTATTGTCCCCTTATTCACCGACTAATGTGAACGTTCATAATAAAAATTCTTTCTATTAAAAGGAAGAAAATAATCAGATTTAACAGTTCACATGAACTCCACCGGCGACTTATATAAATATGGCAATCAGAAAGTTTTGATGAGACATTCTAATTTTCGTTTGGAATTATTTTAATTCATCGCTAACTTTTCAGCAGCTGACCTAACAGTATTTGTCAGGGATCTCTGCCAAGGGAACTTATTCCTTTAAAATGCACGTATGTTAGGCCGTAAATTTTCTCTATCCATTATATGAGGCATACTATTAATTTCCTTTTTCGTTTCAAACTTGTTGGTTTTTAGTATTCTGAAAAGAAAACTATTGTGCCGGCTTTGTCTGTCCGTCAGCACTTTTTTCTGTCGCCCTCAGATCTTCAAAACTACTGAGGCTAGAGGGCTGCAAATTGGCATGTTGATCATTCACCCTCCAATCATCAGACATACCAAATTGCAGCCCTCTAGCCTCAGTAGTTTTAATTTCTTTAAGGTTAAAGTTAGCCATCATCGTGCTTCTGGCAACGCAATAGCATAGGCCAACACGGCCGGCTGAGAGTTTCATAGGACGCTGCTCATACAGCATTATACCGAAGTCGCCTAAAGAGCGATCTATTTTTGGTGGCCTTGATTATATGCTGTACAGAAAATTCGATTGCGCCGAAGAAACTTCAGCGCATTTTTAACTTGTTTACTTTTATACCAGTTGCAAGCCGACGTACAAAGATTATTTATATTTCAAATCTAATGCTCTCTGGTTTAAAGAAAAGTCCATTGCACAAAACACGTGACAAATCATACCAAGGTCGTCGGAAGTAGGAATAGAATAACGCCGGACTCTTATCTACAAGCAAATCGTAAAGGTAACTTAGCATATGTAAATACCATAAGAGGAAAATCCCATAAATGGAAAATCCAGAAAGACAGAAAACCAATTAACAAGCGCCCCTCAACAAATTAAAAGAGGCAATTCGTGTAAATCAGAATGCAAAAATGATACAGCACGAAAAATTCTCCAATATCCCCCTTGCAGCAGAAATGTGAATAAATAGATAATATATATATATATATATATATATATATATATATATATATATATATATATATATATATATATATATATATATATATATATATATATATATATATATATATATATATATATATATATATATATATATATATATATATATATATATATATATATATATATATATATATGTACATACACATATTATATGTGTGTGTGTGTGTGTGTGTAAGTGTGTATTCGCTGGAGAGGGCTAGTGGTCAAAGTTATCAGTAAATTGTTCATATGGGATAAAAAAAAAAAGTTAAAATGAGAAATGTTTTTAGATTTTAAGTATACGACCTAACAAAAAAAAAAACTTTACATGGCAATTTTAAAAGAATATTGAATATTAGTTCATATCTGTTTGCTTTGCAATATCATTCCCTTTACGTTACTGTTTCCTCGTACAGAAATAAGCTCCTTATGTGGAAGTAACACTGTGACAGTAGTCGTTTCCAGTTTACCAAAAGTTGTATACTTAGAAGCATTCTTCTATCTTAGCTACTATTTGTGTATTCTAGTATTCTGTATGTACAATGACATTTTAAAGCTGTTGATTTTTCTTATTTGCGGGGCTGTCACGTTTTCAGTTTTAGGACAGACACTTATTTGTACTACATGTGTGAGAGGTGCTAAAGAAAGAGCAGGGAGATAAGTACTGCTAGTTTATTGATGAAGCGACCCACTTATAAAGCGGCGTGTGGACGTCCGCGTATACGCAGACGTCAGCACAAAATTTACAAGTGACCCAAGGTCAAACTATTTCTCTACACAAAACAGGACAGGTATATATAGACAACAAGATGATTAACAACAGCTGATTGGACACAAAAATACTCTGACAAATATACTATGTATAAGGGTAAATGAACAGGTAATAAATATACAAATCACAATATTGATAATAAGGTTGTGTAAGTGCGACCTCAGGTCAGCTGTGAAGGCACCGTAGAAAATGGGAGGTTCATCATAGAGAACCCGTTGAGCGGGGTCTTTACAATAACACCCACCCACCCAAGACGTAGGTAACGTCTGATCAAAGCAGGTATCTGCTGGGGCAGCAGAGAGGGCCGCGCCTTCTACGTGCCAGCTGGGGGTGTGTTAGACTTCTCGGTGCCCTGGATGGTGTTGGGTTGCTCTCCTGCCCAGACCCAGGGCCTTCCAGGGGCACCCATGAGGTTTTCTTGTGGGCGGGGCCATTGAGGGGCACCACCTCCCTGTGGGGGCCTTTGAAGTGCCTCCGACATCTTCCAGAATGCAGGCTTGAGGGCGGTCTCTGACACCCAGGTGTCCTTCTCATGGGCGGCCACTCGGAATGCCTTCTTGTTTCCAGTACGAGGAAAGGCCCCCTGTAGGGTCTGGTTAAGGGTGCGCGTACGACATCATTCCTGACGAAGACGTGGGTGGCGGAGGATAGACTGGGAGGCATGAAGGGGAACGTCCTGTTCTTATATGTCTGCCGGCAGGGGGTGAACTTCCTAAACCTGCTGCGGAGCCTCTCCATTGTTAGGTCATCCTGGTCCTCCGTGATGAGTTCGCCCGGGGCTACGAGGGACTCCCAGTAAACTTTTTCTGCTGTGGACGGGTCACCGTTGGCTCTGGGGTCGGTCCTCAGCCCAAGGAGGACCCAGGGCAGCTGGTACTTCCAGTTGTCAGAGGAGCAACGAGCCATGAAGGACGCCTTCAGGGACCTGTGGAACCTCTCCACCATTCCATTGGCTGTGGGGTTGTAGGCAGTGGTGTTGTGGTGAGTGGTCCCCAACAGGTGTTCCAGGGCGGTCCACAGCTCGGACAGGAAGGCTGGGCCCCTGTCCGTAGTTATATGGCCCAGGACACCGAACCGGCTGATCCAGCTGGAGAGGAGGGCCTCAGTGCACGCACTGGAGGTGGCTTCTTCCATGGGCGTCGTTTCAGGACACCTGGTGGAGCGGTCGACTGTCAGAAGGTATCTGGCTCCTCCTGATGGGCGAAGAAGCCACACTACATCGATGTGGATGTGCCTGAAACGTCTCCCCGGCTGGAGAAAGTTGCCCACCCCCGATTTAGTGTGCCACCCTACTTTGCTGGCCTGGCACTGCCTGCACTGCCTTGCACAGGCTATTGCATCCTTTCGTATGCCGTGCCAGACAAACTTTGCCAGTAGCCTGGCCGTCGTCCTGCCGGAGGGGTGGGACAGTCCGTGGACGATGTCGAAGACCAGCTGACGACAGAAGGCGGGCACCAGTGGGCAGGGGTAGCCAGTGCTTATGTCGCTCAGCAGTGTTGGCTCCCCCAGGGGCGAGGCACGTCCTTCCACTTCAGCCGGTGATGGCGGTGTGGTAGCTGGAATCTCTGGGTCACGGCTTGTTCGGGGCTTAGGTCCTGCGTGGTCGATCGAGCTGCACTGCGTCGATTTTGATCCTCGAGAGGGCGTCAACCTACCGTTCTTCCTGCTGTGGAGTGTACTTGATTGTGCAGGTGAACTCTGGAGATGGCGGCGCAGGTGCCGCTGCTGCCTGGAGACCATGCATCTCTAGCTTTGTGAGAGGCGTGGACCGGTGGCTGGTGGTCCCGTCCAAACTGTGAAGGCGACCCTCCAGAAGGAATTTGGAAGTGGCGTACCGCCTGGTACACCGCAAGAGTTCCCTTTCGAAGGTGCTGTAGCAGGACTCGGTGGGGCTGAGCTTCCTGCTGAAGAAGGCGATGGGCTGAGGGGCTCCATTGACGACCTGTTCCAGGACAACCCCACACGTGACGTTGCTGGCGTCCATTATTAACTGGAGGGGGGGGGGTGCTGGGTCTTGGTGGGCCAAAGCTGTTGCCTTGGCGAGGGCAGCCTTCGTCAGGGAGAAGGCCGGCTGCTGGTCGGGGCCCCACACTAAGGTCTTTGGACAGCCCTTGAGGATCTCAGTCAGGGGGCTATGGTGTGCGCGACCACGGGGATGAACCTCCTGCAGTAGTTGACCATCTCGAGAAATTCTTGTTCGATTGGGAACCTGACGACAGCCTCGACTTTCGATGCAACTGGGCGGACGCCTTCCGGGGATATCTTGTGGCCCAGGAATTCAACCCTATCAACGCTGAAGGTGCATTTATCGAACCTGACGACAAGGCCATTCTCCTGCAGGCGCTGCAGGACCTTCCGGATGTGCCGAAGGTGTTCCATATGGACCTGAAAAAATTAGGATATCATTGACGTACCAGACACAGAAGTTCAGGGTCCCCAGGATGCTGTCCATCAATCTCTGAAAGGTTGCCCCTGCGTTCCTCAGGCTGAAGGTGGAGAAGGCGAAGACAGCCAGGACCCAAAGGGCATCATGATGGCGCTTGGGGATGTCTTCTGGAGCTATTGGTACCTGGAAATATGATTTTAAAAGATCTAGTTTTGAAAATATTTTGGCCCCATGGAAGGAGGCCATCAGGTCTTGCATGTTTGGTAGAGTGTAATGGTCGGGCTCTGTAGCGAGGATGAGCTGCCTTTAGTCGCCACAGGGTCTCCAGGAGCCGTCCATTTTCTGCACCATGTGCAGGGGAGAGGTCCATGGGCTGGGGGCCTTCCTGCACATGCCCATACGCTCCATCTCGGCGAAGGCCTTCTTGGCCTCCTGAAGGCGCTGTGGTGGAAGCCTCCAGAACCTTGCATGCATCGGGGACGCCCTTGTCTTGATGTGATAATATATCCCATGTTTGGCGTAGCCCCGGGCACCTGACGAAGCTTAAGTTTGAATACCTCCAGGAATTCCTTCAGGAGGGAGGCGTACTGGTGGGGAGCGACGGAACAGACTGTGGCCACCCTGGGGTCCGGCGACAGGGGCAGGGACAGGCAGGACTCGGTGTCCAGCAGGCACGTTGACTGCCAGTCCAGTCCAAAGTGGGCGAGGAAGTCTGCACCCAGGAGCGGGTTCTAACATCGCGACAATGAAATTCCCACTGTATCTCGGCCCAGGATGAAGACCAACAGGAGCCTGGTGCGGGAGAGGATGGGGACCATTGGCGGCCATCAGGGGAGGCAGCCAGGTCCGGCAGGCGCCTGCCAGTCCTCTCTGGAAGGCAGGAACACTGACTGCATTGCCCGGTGTCGATCAGCATCATCTTGCCGGAGATAGTGTCACGGACTTAGAAGCCCTACTGGTGCGGGCTCCCGGTGTTTTGGATGCTGCTGCCATGGTGGCCCTGTGAGGTGGCCACCGCCTCCCATTTTTTGGATGGGCGAAAAAGCAGGGGTGCTTCATAAATTCCAGGCATCTTTACCAAACCTCTGGTTGTAGTAGCAAAGCCCAGGCCTTTCCTTCTTCTGGTGGTGGGGTACCACCTCCTGGCGACGGCAGTTGATGCACTCTGTGGCAAGGTCCTCAGCTGGGGCAGTTGATGGGGTGTGCAGGCATGGATGCCCGCTTAGCCACCTCTGCGTGGAGTCAGTCAGCTGCTGCGCCGTCCTTATCAGGTCCTCGACCGGCAGGGTGTAGGGGCTCTGTAATCCGTCCACAGACCTCTGGGAGTAGCTGCCGCAAGAGGATCTCCTCGACAGACTAATCTCTTTGAGCCTGCCCCGCTGCTGTCCGTCTCGGGGAGGAGGAGGAGGTCTGGAGGCATGCCATGCCTCAAGAGGTTCATGTTCTGCCAGGGGTTGATGGCGAGGTTGAGGCCGTGGGCGGCCTAGAGTGCCCTTTAATTCCTGGAAGGTGACAGGGCTCGTGGTTGATGCCACCACGGGGCAACCTTCCTGTATATCTCTCTGGTAGGGCATTGATGTGATGCCCGCCTTCAACACCGTCGGTTGGCCTGCCACCCTGAACTGCCCCCATATTTCTGTAGAACCAAGAACCGCAGTCAGCTGCTCGCCGTCATATCAGGTCCTCGTCCGGCAGAGTGTAGGGCTCCGTAATCCGTCTACAGACCTCTGGGAGTAGCTGCCGCAAGAGGATCTCCCTCGACAGGCTAATCTCTTTGTGCCTGCCGCTGCTGTCTGTCTCGGGGAGGAGGAGGAGGTCCTGGAAGGTATGCCACATCTCAAAGAGGTTCATGTCCTGCCAGGTGTTGATGGCGAGGTTGAGGGTGTGGGCGTCCCTCTCGGAGACTGGCAGGGAGCAGGTCTCAATGAGAGTGGCCTTTAATTCCTGGAAGGTGGCAGGGCTTGTGGTTGACGTCACCACGTGGCGACCTTCTTGTATATCTCCTTGGTGAGGCATTGATAGCGATGCCCGCCTTCAACACCTTGTCGGTCAGGCCTGCCACCCTGAACTGCCCCTTGACCCTGTGGAGCCAAGACCCTGGGTTCTGATGGGTGAACGGCCACAGCTTTGCTCTGAGGCCGCCCTTGGTTGGTCTGTCGGGAGGGCATCGCGTGGGGAGCGGGTACCGATGTGGAGGAGCGCCTGGGGTTTCAGCGTGGAGGGCTCGAGAGGGGTTTCGCGAGGGACATCTGCCTCGAGAAGTTCATATTAATTTGTATGTGAGGGAATGTTTGCAACCATGCTCATTCCGTGACGGCCAGGTGTGAGAATTTTCAGCGTGAATACCCACATGGGGCGTGCCATGGGGTCTGCTAGTGACGCCGGTGATTTGCCGGCGAAGTTCGGTAAAGCCTGAACGCTTTGTTAGAGCAATCGTAGTTAGTCTGTTAGGGCATGGGTTGGTTCATCAGCCAAAGTAAGTCGCGGTTTGGGTCAGTTAATGGCTTCGGGAACCACTCGGGGTCACACATTGTGAGTGCTAAAGAAAGAGCAGGAAGACAAGTACTGCTAGTTTATTAATAAAGTGACCCGCTTATAAAGCGGTGTGCGGACGTCCGCGTATACGCAGACATCAATACAAAATTTACAAGTGACCCAAGGTCAAACTATTTCTCTACACAAAACAGGACCGGTACATATAGACAACATGATGATTAACAACAGCTGATTGGACACAAAAAATACTCTGACACATATACTACGTATAAGGGCAAATGAACAGGTAATAAATATACAAATCACAATAATGATAATAAGGTTGTGTAAGTGCGACCTCGGGTCAGCTGTGAAGGCACCGTAGAAAACAGGAGATCCATCATAGAGAACCCGTTGAGCAGGGACTTTACACATGCAGTAATTTGTTAGCACTTAATTTTCGGAGATAGAATATTTTTGTTTACGAAAAAAATTCTTGAATTACGCGTGGATTTTGAGGTCGGAGAAAAAATAATATCAATTTACTTCTCTGTACACACTTTACCTGTCTAAATTGGTTCATTTGGTACAAGATATTTTTCGAAACTTCATTTGAATTTTCATACGTTATCTCATATGAAGAATTTGTAAGTCTCTCTCTCTCTCTCTCTCTCTCTCTCTCTCTCTCTCTCTCTCTCTCTCTCTCACTCTCGCGCGCGCCCTGTCGAGCATATTGTCAGGACAAATCCTTTTACCGCCTTTGAATATTGCTGTTTTCATTGCAATTAGATTCATCTGAATATGATTGCGTCCTTGTTCATGCAAGTTCATATCCCTTTTGTCAGATAAACTACGAAAATTACTTGGTAACGCTGAAAACGCTAAAAAGAAATGAGTTTCTCAAGGAGCTACGACGCATAAAATCCATTTGATATTTATATTTACCTAATTTTAGTCGTATGACTGACAATAATATCATCATTAGTAACAGGTAATTACATATGCAAAATCATAGAGAATGCTAATGAAATATCATCAGCGAAAATGGATACATCAGTCACATCATCTAAAACCGGATGCATGTAGATCACAGCAGTCGAAGGAAACCAATATACAGTATTGTGAAAGAGATAATGAATAAAGAACAAACGAACTAGAATAGCAGAGGTAATGTGAAATCAAACTATATCTGCTGAAATTGTGTCCTATAAAGATTATCACTGAATGACTTATCAATGAAGCCTGATGCGCATCATTAGTTTTCCGGTTAAATAATAGAAAGTTTTAGAAATTTTTCAGGGATTATAACCAGATTAATAATGAAACAATCGAAAGTGTTAGTATTCATTCGTTTTAACTGAAGAATCAACTGAAATTAACCCACAGGTTTAAATTGAATGGCAGTCATTATTTTAGATGTATAACACATATTCAGTTAAGATGAAAAAAAAAATACGCAGTGCCATTAAACTCTTAATGGGGTTATTCTTTTTGTATTTCTATTGTAAGCGCTATGCAAAAGGATGTTTTATTTTCATAAAACAAAGAAAAGCATTTTGACAAAATGACGAAATCCTCACCTGGCATTCAAAGCGAAATTAAAGGTTCCCCGCTTCTATTGTCTTTCACCAGCAAATATCGGAACCAAATCAACTGCCGATATTCCGATAACAAATGGACGAAACAAAGAAAATTATTTGGATGGTAAGACAGAGGAGATGGTTTTGTTGTTGTCCCGACAACTGGTATTAAAAGTTTGGGGGAGAAAAGGACACTTCCATAATCATTTAGATGTCTGCTCTGACAAAATTGAAGCAGAGATAGAAAGGTAAAACTCTTCTTGGAACAGAATGAAGCCATCGTTTTACGAATGGGACAGGAAACCAAACTGAAGACTTGGGAAACAACGGAGAAACGAGATGCGCGAATTTAGTGCAAATACAAAGTTTAATAATGAAATGTTGATGTTTTCATGTCCTTATGAACAAACAGAGAAGCGCAGAAGGGAAATGGAGTAAAGAATTATCACAAACAGCATTAAATTTGAAGAGAAACAGGAACGCTGAGAAGGCTTTCAGCAGGAAAATTATCCTCTTCAGAAATTTTCATTGGTTTCAGAATTGTGTGTGTGCTTTACAAGTCTCTTCGAAATGTTATTTCTGTTTAGATTTTCTCGGATATTCAACAATCGTCCTTAGAAAATATCCACCTATTTATCTACACTTATATGGACTGATTTATCAATCACTCTCCGTGTCAATGGAACGCACAGTATGTCTGGAATTAGCAACTCCAGGGAAAATACTGTTGTTATCTCAAACATCCACTGATAAAAAAAAACCATGTACAAATATTAGCTCCATTATAAAAATGTTTATCTCATCCCTTGCTCGTGGCACTAACTACATTCATTGTAGGTGGGAGTCAAATACAAAATTTCAAGCACGCATCCTGGCCCCAGCAGTCAGTGCGTCCTGCAGGCAGAAAACTGCCGAGAGCCGCCTTATTCTAGTACAAACATATTTCATATGTTTGTACTAGAATAAGTTATTAGTTTGTAGAATAAATTATTAGTACTTTCCATATAGTGATATCTTTCTTTAATAGAATACAACATGGTCATTTATATGTTAACTCATTGAACTATCGTTGGTGGTGAATTAAAGAGTTATGAAGCTCAATATTATAATTAGAAAGTCTTTTGGTATGAGACAGGTCAACTATTCGGCATTTTATCAAGGTTGCAATCCTTTATAACTGAGATGAAAACTTCTGGTTCGTTAAAACCATCCCTGGATATTTTGTAAAGCTTTCTTTGTTGGATTCATGAAAACAATCTCAGTCTGTGCAAGTTCTAAATATTTAACCTTCAGGTAACTATTTGCATTTGAATGTCTAATTCGGTTCTACCTTTCTGTCTCTCTATCGCGGTGCTACGAATTATTTGAACGAATTTCAACGCCATTCGTTCGCTTTGGTAATGTAAATGTGCTGTTCACACACTGAATAAGAAACGAAGTATTGTAAATGGAAATCTCAGTTTCGTTTGAAGTTTCCCACTGTATTTCGCATAGGCTCTCCTCATCAGATTAATGGGGAAGCTGTATTCATACTAGTTTTCTTAGTATGCAGAAGGAAAATGAAGTAAGGAATTATCACAAGCAGCATCAAATTTGAAGAGAAACAGGAACACTGAGAAGGCTTTCCACAGGGGGATAATCCCCCTCAAAATGTTCATCGGATTCAGAATCGTGTGTGTTCTTTACAAGACTCTGCGAAGTGCTATTTCTGTTCAGATTTTCTCGGATATCTAACAATCGTCATTCGAAAATATCTGTCTATTTAAATATCTGTCAATTTATCTACACTTCCTATACAGACTCTTTATCAATCACCTCCTTCTCAATGGAAAGTATATCAGTATGTCTGAGTTTACGTTATCATTAATAACTGCTGGAAAAACGCTGCTGTTACCTCTTACAAACATACTGAAAGAAAAAAACAACACATAGATAAATATTAACTCCTTTATAAGAATTTATATCGCATCCCCTGCCTCTGCAAGGAGAGAATCGTTTTACGAAATTCCAAGCACACATCGTGACCCTCAGCAGTCGCGTGTCCTGCAGTCAGCAAAACCATGCAGTCATATGATGTATCATTATGAGCTGTAATCGTCCACGGGGTATATACCACCTGAGCAAATCCAGTACTGATTCAGTCTGTAATTGCACATCCTACATTATTCGAGAGTCGCCAGTGATTAAATTATTCTCCTACAACATTACCTTGCGATGTTCCCCCGATGAACAGAAATGACAGCCTTCGTAAAGGCTTTGGTCAACAGAAAAGTATTTGGACGACTTTTTTGTGCACATTGCATAAAACACTCATATTCCAGTTCAAGCATATTGCAGTAGAGATTACATACTTTTATA
>NC_089795.1:23960267-23975267 GCF_040412425.1 Macrobrachium rosenbergii
TGTGTTCTGGGTGTTACTGAGTATCAGTAAAAACATTAGCTTCCCAAATATGGAAACTGGTCCATCTACGATCCTAATACTTCCTGAGCCAGACGTGTCTTAAGAACTTCGCTTCAACACCAGCCCCGTAGGTTGGTAGTGCCGTCAGTGCACCTCAAGCGGTGCACTTTGGGCACTACGTGAGACTCTTTGCAGCGTCTCCTCGGCCCTTAACTGCAATCCCTTTCATTCCTTTTACGTACCTCCGTTCATATCCTCTTTCTTCCATCTTACTTTCCACCCTCTCCAAACAAAAGTTTCATAGTGCGAATGCGAGGCTTTCCTCCTGTTACACCCTTAGAACTTTTTTTACTCTCAATTTCTATTTCAGAGTTGAATGACCTCAAAGGGTCGCATTGCTTGGCCTTAAGCCCTAAATTTTATATTCCATTCCATCCCTTGCAGGCACCAACCCTGATACAAACATTTTCCCTATTCATGTCTTTTTTTTTTCCGGAGGGGAGGGGGACGTGTCTGTCTCATGTTTTTTTTTTTTTTTTAAGTAGAGGGGTCATCTGCTCCCCCTAGGAAAAACCGTTTAGTCTGGATAAAAATTCGTGTTTTTGTCTTTGATTTTACTCTATAATAGCAAAGACATCGAAACTGCCTACAGGAGATCTAGTGTTCATTTCCTATGTACATTTTCTGCAGTTAATCAAAATATGTAGACGATCAGTAGTTATTTTTCGTTAAGCATTTTCCCCGTAAATTATAATCCAAATAAACAAATTATGATGAAATTCGCCATTAGGCAAAGTCATTCATAAAAGCAATGAAAGTTGTGGCTTCAAAAGTACAAATAGATATGATGACATGACAGAAAAATCTGCGCACCTCTGTAATGAACTATTGAAGCCTTAAAACAATGTAAGTATTCACGCCCTGTGGACAAAGAGAGAGAGAGAGAGAGAGAGAGAGAGAGAGAGAGAGAGAGAGAGAGAGAGAGACTTCTCTAAGAAAATACTCTAGCAGCCTACGTTACAACTACTGAACAAAAACTTCCTTCAAGTATTATTAGATTCCACCGCCCACGTTGCTGATACAGCGCCGATTCGACATCACGGGAAGAAATGAATATCTCGTGAAAATACTGAAAAACATGGCAAGATTTATCATTTATAACTTTCAGGAAAGTCAATGGGAATGCTGGGACTCTCAAAAGTCAGTTTTTTTGGCCGAAGGCTTTACGACAGAAAAAGCAAAGAAAGGACTCGGAATATCATTATGTTCAACTGTCTCATATTAACAAAAAAGTTTCTTTGTCTATTCGAAAATATTCAGAGAACTGACACAGATTAAATTTACTGATGGTCAGCTGTTTTTATCTAATTCCCCACCTAAAAGTCAGAATGAGATCAATACATAGTTAAATGATTTTGCGTGAGCCCATCGAATAGTGATTTTGCCAGACGAAAGTTACGCTGCTTCAGACCACTGTTTCCTTATCTGAGTCTATATCCATAAATATGAACGTAACTAAATTTGCAAAGTTGTATATAAGTAAACTTGTGCTCTATAGAAATCCGAACTGCTTGACCAATCTAGACAAAATTTTGCACGTGGCCCTCATTTAACCCAAAGAAGGTTTTCGTGTAGTTTTCAAACCCGTAGCCCCGCCCTCCAAGGTACCTTATTTACTGTGGGTCCTGGCAAAGTGAGGGAAGGAGCAGCTCCACAAAAAACTTCATAAAACAAATTTGCTCATTAGGGTGGGTCTGTTGTGCAAATTTTTGTCACAACCCAGTAGCACCCAGGGGTCCCTCTGCCCTCCCCCCCCCACTCATTGAGAAGAGGCAGCTCCTTATTCAGAGTTTTCCCAGGCACCTCCAGGTTGGTCAGCCAGTAATTCATATAGTGTGATGTGTTAAATCTAGAGTTTTAATATACTCTATCAATAACTTTATAACAGAAAAAAGACTGAGAGAAATGAAGCAAACTAGTCATCGGCAAGATATGAACTGTCCCTCAAGTGATTTCTTATTTCACTAAAAATCTATTTTCGTAAACATTGTCACGGAGTTATCCAAGGTTAATTGAAATATTAAAACTTTCAATGTCTGCAATAATGTTTGAATTGGATTTTGCCTATTACAATAATACGGGTATAATCATTTCCACCTTTGGCTGTCTCCCGCAAGAGCAAACTCTTTAAACACAAATCTTGTCAATATGGAATTAAAATGCTACTTACCAATCGATTTATTGATGTGATATTAATGCGTTCACACGCACAAAATACATAATTATAATTACAAATATTTTGTTCTTTCTCTTTGTGTTAAACATTTTCTGTTCTCTGTGATGTCATGTGTGTGTCAGGTACTTTGAGCGTTGAATATTTTGCTGAATTTCACATATCCGGTTTATTTTCTTTTGGGGGGGCGTGTGGCTTGGGGAGCAAAGGCACTCAAAGAGAGCATGAGTGAGTTTAGGCAATCTCAGAGTTGGTATGGGAATGTTTTCTTGTTTGTTCCAATCATCGCACCTAACCAAGGACGAGACTTGTCAGTCAGCTTGACTTCCATTTGCTCAGTTACACTAAAATGTTCTTGACAAACCTAATCCACACCAATAGCTTAATTATATGAACAAATAGCGCAATTGACTGCGACAAGGAAATCACCATCATTCGGCATGGGGGTCATTAACTCTTAACAGAACTGTGCTTGATTGAGCAGTGGATTAGTCTGCTCTTACTTCCACTGTGCTGTTTTGAGCAATTAGACTATACACCGGTGGAAAGTTATCTTTCAAATTATGTTTTGATTAACAATAATTGACGCTTTAACCCATAGAAAACTATATTGAGAGAGAGAGAGAGAGAGAGAGAGAGAGAGAGAGAGAGAGAGAGAGATAGATATGGATTGATTTATTGTTGTAAATATCGTGAGAGGTCACTATACCACTGTGTCTTTTGCAGATTATTAATTATCGCTTGATGCATTCCATTAAATTATGCAAATTAATATAAATTAGTATTGTGTTTGATGAAAGGGTGGGAAGTAAAAACACCGACGTGGGGTGGAATGTCGAGATATTGGGAGGTTGATAACCTATATTTATTTATGAGATATACACATACTGTACATATAATCATTCACGGTCATACAGCTAATGCTTATACTTAAACTTATATACTAAGAATTATTTCCAAATAATACTGTGCTGACTAACTAAGGCATAAACTAAGATCTTATTGACAAATATACTTATAGCTTCCTCAAAATTTGCTCCAGGTATCGCTGTGCAATATTAACACCTTACATGAATAAGGTTCACACTTAAGGGAACAGCCTGATTACAACAAAGGCATCCTCCAATTTGAGTGATGGAATATTTAAACATTACAATTTTTACAGCATTTTTTTTTTTTTGCCTTTCAAAATAAGAAGCATATTCACATTCACCTAATTCAATCGCTGCCTTCAAAACTGCCCTTCGTTGTACCACACAGTCTTTCTTAGCTGCAATCTTTTAAGTTATGCCATCAGACACAAATTTCATCTTATAAGCAGGAAATACAATTAAACCACCACTAAGGTTAAGAGCAACAACTGTCTTACGAGAGTACAGTTAGGGATTGTAGCCTTCAGTTAACAAATCTAAGAAAAGAAAAGCCTATTATAATTTTTGGAGTGAAGTGACCATAAACAATATAGAAAAATAATTAACAAAATTACAAGATTTCCCTTTGTCATTATTTTTTCTATTGTGGCAAATATTCACAAGAATAAATAATGCAATACTAAAGACATGAAAAGAAAGTTATTCAAACATCTTGCTATTATTAAGACCTAGGTACTTGTGACGCGATACAGTATATGATGAAGTAATCAATAATTATGGGTAAATTTTATATTGCAACCCCCTTTAGTTAAAACTCTAGTAAAAGGATATTGATTTATTACCTACAATGAACATCAAGAGTAGTGCAATAGTAAAATAAAATAATACCATCTGTCCTTGGGTGTTAGAATAGCCAAATTTGCACAATAAGACGTCCAATTTGTAAGACAACCCTTAACAACTGAAACCGTATTCAAGGAAACAACTTCTGTATATACCAAGTTGTTCTGTGTTTCTAGCTCCAAGTATCATATAATTTCAGTAACTACAGTGAAGGGTGCATGATCTAATATCGGCCTAGAATTTTAAGTGATTGCCTTATGTGATTGTATGCAGATATCTTTTTATCTACATAACTTATTATATTAAATACATGACTGCAATATTTCATATTTGCTTATTTAAAGAATATTTCTCCTATCAGAATATAGATGACCTCTAACTTTGCCATTAAATAAAAAGAACATAGGGTTTTTGTTTTAATGCTACAAAAAATTATAATAAAAAGCAAGATAAAAGCTATTTTGTTCCCACTTTACCATAAAGAGAGAGAGAGAGAGAGAGAGAGAGAGAGAGAGAGAGAGAGAGAGAGAGAGAGAGAGAGAGAGAGAGAGAGAGAGAAACATTTTTCATTAAGGGAAGTAGGATCAATTTTACGTAATTATAATGCCATTAGTAGTTTTTCCCCTCATTGGCATTAGTCTTTTATTATTAAAAGGATGAAAAATCCTAGGCGAATGTTTTATATCTATGTATGACTGGTATAAATTATTATTTTCATTTTCATCACATCCCTGGATCTTCCCATTTCTCATCCTTCCTTGTTTCTTTGTCTGGTATAAAGAGTGAAATAAAAAAAAAAAAGCCTAGGATCATATGGACTATTCAGAGAATTTTTTTGGGCATATATATTAAATGATGTTATGGCACCGCTACTCAATTCTTATTCGTATTTTTTTTCGATAATTTCAAGCTAACTTTTGTCATATCATATTTCGTCATTTGCTTAGCTAACATTCGTACTTACACGAGTATTTTCATACCTAACAGAAAATATATTATTGAAGATTTTTACGTTTTACCTAAGGTCACACTTTACCTTTCAGCCAAGGCAATTTAAATCTTTGTTTGTATATTCCTCAACTCTTTCGCCTCTGTTTGCATCTGAATCGCTGGCAAGGTGCGTCTTTGTTTAGAGCTGAACCGTCGGCGAGATGCGTCTTCGCCATTTAGGTGCAAATACCAAGAGCACCTCAAAGGACCGCGCACCATTCCAGACAACCATTTCAGTTTAATTTTTTGTTAATCGGGAATCAGCAGGAGGCTTTTGACCCCAGCGTTTCCCAGCGGAAATGGCAACTGGACGTTGTTTGGGAAAGTCCTTATTTTCATAGGGAAATCCTTTATGTGAATAAAACATCCTGGTTTTTTTTTTTTTTTTTGGCAGCATCGAAAACTAAATTTTAGCAGTGAGCTTCTCCGTTGGCTTCTGTTATCCCTTTCATTTGCCTGTTGATCCCTCGCTACATATCATGGAAATATCGTAAGCCACCCGAACTAAACAATTTTCCTTTTTTGCTTTCAGTCGAGAGCCAAAAGAGAGAGATGGCTGTAAAAGCCTGTGACTGCAATGGGAAAGGCCTCGTGTCAGAGCCTCAATATTTCTTTAACGTGGTTTTTGTTTCTACGAACGCTGATGAATCATGTATTTTCGCAGACAGAATATCAATTCTTGGTAGGGAAAGTTAAACGGACAGAATTTGTTCCTCGTTCGCCGGTTCAAAGTTTATTGTTTCTTTCCATGTTAATCATTTTTCAGGAAGTGCATTCAGTTTTATATTTGAATGTTTGATCAGTTGGACGTGGGGAAAAAATATTTATTTTATTGATGACGTAATTGGAAACCAGTTACATGTAAGAGATATTCAGAAACAATATTTATAATAATCATGATGATGAGAGAGAGAGAGAGAGAGAGAGAGAGAGAGAGAGACCGCTGAATCTGAAAACCGTTCTTTGTTGTCTTTATTCCTCTTTTCACCAAAACACATTCTATGCCTTCTAACACAGTCTTTTGGTGACAGTACCACTAGAAACTCCTTCCGTTTCCCAGATGCTTCACCACAGAAAGTAATACAATGCCATTTTGATGACACTGAAATTTCCTCCTGTTTTACAAGTAGTGAAAAAATAATGACAAAGCTTTGAAACTGACTGCGCGCAAGTGGGTTGATGCTACTTCGTGATTCAAATCAGAGGGCTTGTCGCACCTAATGGACGATATTAATTATTGCCTGAGAAGACGCGTTTGCTGGCAGGTCCCAGATGGCCCTCTCATTGATTTTATCGGAAAATTCCTATCCTCGGTCGCAGGAGAAGATTTATAGACACTAGTGTTCAGCGGGTTTTAAAAAATATGAGAGAGAGAGAGAGAGAGAGAGAGAGCATTTCTAAATAATAATATCGAGTTTCCAAAATATATTATGAAAAGAGAAGTTTTTGATGGGCACCATAAAAACTGCAGGAATAGAATTTCTGGTGTTCCTCATGGTTCGTGTTGCTGACTCAACTATTTGTATGATAGACGACGAAATGTAATCAGGAATCAAATTGAAAGTTGTTGCTTAAGCAGATGATACTGTTCGCTTTACATCAAACCCGTCTCCTGATTGTAGGACTGTCGTTGCACATTCTCTTAATACGGACTTAGTGAAAACTCGTGCATTTTGAGAAATGGAGAAGAACCCTAACAAAACACGAAGTGTAATTGTTTGTAGGTCTGTTAATATTTTATCCCCATCTCCCAGCTCTTCATTGAAAATTTTTATCTTACCATATACAGTTAAAATTCTATATTTCATTCTAGAGAGTTAAGTAACTTGTAGTCTTTCTCTCCTCTGTAATTACTCAGTATTTCTGGAGACATTTTTGTCCTGAGGAAATAGTTTTATTCTTTTACTTTAATTTCATCATAATTATATTCTACTCAGTTTCTTATCACATGATTTATAACATGTTTAAGAAACTGATAATAAATTGATAATACTAAGGAATGAAGTTCTTATTCTTATAGTTCAAACTGTATGCGGTGCCCCTGAATTTTTAATAGACATGTGTCTTATTTCCCAGTTGATTTTTGGTTTATTCTTCTCAATTCCTTTTTGGCTAGTGACTGGTTTCCCCTATTAGAGCCCTTGGCCTTGTAGAATTCTGCTTTTTCTTCTTAGTTTGCATCTTTACGGTTAATAATAATAATAATAACTGATTGACAAAATCAAGAAGAAAGTAGCACTCATTGATGTCGCAATACCATGGGACACCAGTGTAGATGAGAAAGAAAGAGAAAAATTTATAGGTATCAAGACCTGAAAATCGAAATAAGAAGGATATGGGATATGCCAGTGGAAATTGTACGCATAATCATAGGAACACTAGGCACGATCCCAAGATCCCTGAGAAGGAATCTGGAAAAACTAGATGTTGAAGTAGCTCCAGGACTCGTGCAGAAGAGTGTGCTACTAGAAACAACGCACATAGTGAGAAAAGTGATGGACTCCTAAGGAGGCAGGATGCAATCCGGAACGCCAAACTATAAATACCATCCAGTCGAATAGGATGACTGAGATGGAAAAAAATGGTAATAATAATAAAAATACTATAGAGGTATATATAGCGGGTAGGCGGTTTACAACTGGCGGGTCGACTAGTGATCTGAACTTTGATTGGTCTCAGGTTGATTCTGCTGAGTCTTGTCTGCTGTGACCTTCTTGGCTTCAATGATATTGTTGGCTGGTGTATCTCCCAGTACCCGTGCTAATACCCCCTTTCAGCCAACAATATCGATGAAGCCAAGAAGGTCACACGACTACCGGACCGGACTCAGCAGCAAGATTCAGATAGCTATTCGACAGCGAACTGTAAACCACCCGCCTGCTGCGAATACCTGATCAATAATAATAATAATAATGATAAAAATAATCATACTGGTAATAATAATAATAATAATAATAATAATAATAATAATAATAATAATAATAATAATAAAAATAATAATAATAATAATGATTTGTAGAGGAAGAATTTTGTCCTAGGTATTCCCTCCCGCAAAAGGCATGAAGCCAACAAATATTTATATTTAATCAGTCACATAAAAATCGACCGTTCAGTGCGAGCAGAAGAAAGAAGACATTTAAGAAAAAGTCTGAAACTTAAAAATTATCCTTGCATATTACTATGGAAATACAGAGAACGTGTTTGACTGCATTTTAACCTTGCATTGTGTAATGGTATAATATAAAAATATATATATATATATATATATATATATATATATATATATATATATATATATATATATATATATATATATATATATATATATATATATATATATATATATATATATATATATATATATATATATATATATATATATATATATATATATATATATATATATATATATATATATATATATATTGTTATGGGAAACCACTTCCAAAGCAAACCAAACCTCCAATCTGTTTTGCACCCCAAATACCTAACTGAGGAGGGCGTAAGAAACTCAGTCCCTATGTAAATTTCTCTCCATGCTCCCCTTTTTGGTGCAACTGTTTATCTTTTCTAAAGACCTAGTGACTGCTTGAATTACCACTTTTCAGATAAAAGGCAAGTGGAGATGAAGCCTGCCGAAAATCCGCCAGAAAGGTTGAGTTCCCCATAAAAACTGGTGAAAATGGGTTGCCAGAAGCACCAGGATTTGGGAAAGATCCCAGCACAGAAAACAAGGACACAACCGCCATCTTACAATGACAGAGACCTCTGGGAGGAGCAAGAAAATAAGCCCCCAAAGTCATATAAGGCGAGAAACAGCAGCTGTCGCCCTCAGAACACCCCGTCAGCAGACCGACACACCACCCCTGGCATGCTCCGTTATTGAGTTGACCCCTCCACGTGGTCACTTTTACCCATGCATTTTCCCATCAAAGTCATCCCTCCAGAACTGGTGAAATTCGATGAGACCCCTGCATCCATTATAAGGTAACGTCCTGACTAGAGGTTTTTTCAGTAGTCACATATTGTTAATCTCCAACTGTACTCTCATTTTCTTTTCTGAAGTGCGAGTTATCACAAAGACCTGACTCACTTAGCTCAGTGTGAATTTTAATGCAAGTATATTGTACCAGAATCGAGTTATCTGGCACCATCTGTGCAACCCTTGATTTGCCCGAGATCATTATAATTATCCTTGTGTAACCGCTGGCATTATCAAATTGCAGATAGTACATCGGCTGTGGAAACATCAACTTGTCTTGTGCTTTTTACATTGAAAAGGCCACTGCAATCAATTCTTCAGTATCCCTTTCAAGAGGATTAATCATAAACTATTCAAATTTTTAACAGTGATAGCATAACTAACCATGTGGCAGCCCCTGTTGGATTTGCCTAACATTCCCCAGTCTTCTGATTGATGTGTTTAATTGTAAATATATTCCATTTAAAGTAAACCTAAGTGTTTATCTGCAAGCCCTTTGTTGAAGCATGGCCTTCAGCCCAACTATTTTTTCTATTACATTTCCTGCCAGATTGGAACCCTGAACAAGGAAAACAGTAAATAGACCAGGTGAGAATGTAAAAATATATCATAAATATTAAGCCACCACAGCGTCTATTCCAAGAATCCATAGAGATGGATTTCCTAAAAAGGACAGTGAGACCAGGGATAAGTGATCGGTCCACAGACCGATCTACAGCATGGTAGTTTAAGGGAGTGTCCCTCATGAAAGGTCAGCTCAGGTACTCGGATTAGTAATTCTATGGGAACTTTGCATTCTAGTAATAGCTCAATCCCCTTGTCATAAGAACTATTTCCCTGTGCTCTCCTTTTTTGCTGGTTCTTAAATGTCTTTCAGGAATGTCAGGCACTCCCTACTTCAAAGAAGTCACTTCCTCAGCCTGAGAGCCTACGGACGGAAAAGCATCCAAGGAGAAAGCAGTTGCTTCTCAGTCACAGCTCAGTCACGAAGCATACAAGACCCAGTCCTATCAGGTCTCGAATTGCATGCCATACCTACTTTGGCACTCTGCCACCACTGGGATGTGGGTTACAAGCAACCTGGACAACAAGCTGTTCCTTCATTTTGTTAACTTAAGACAGTGTATCATCTAGCTATTTTGCAAAGTGCACTTGCAAGTTGGATTGCCCGTTAATTCTGAAGTTAGCATTTGAGTACCAGTTTACTGTTCCTCTCACTAAATCTCACATTTTCTTTTCACATATTTCATCTCCCAAAGTAATTTTCTTGTATTTGCTTCTTGTGACAGTATTTGCATGTTCATGTTTGATCTCCCTGATGGAATAATCCTTTGAATTCAGTGACGTAGAGTTAATCATCTCTCCATTGTGCTAGATTATTGCAAATAAGAGAATCCTTCATGCCCGAAACCTTACCTGGAATAAATCTATTTCCAGACATGTGTTTTCATGCCCCTTCTTTGTTCTGCAACCACCACCTGTGAGACCTTGCCCTAAGAGGTATTAATTCTGTTGCTGCCTCACAAGCTATCGGCTCCTGTTATCCATTTCAAACTTGCCAGTCTAGAGCTGTGGCTCCTGATTTATGATTCATGTTCAGTTTGAATATATTTTTTGAAAGCTATGTAATTGTCCTTTACTAGTGTTTACTTAGTTACCAACTATCCTACTGGTTTGCACACCAGTCAACATTTATTCCATTGTGTAAATGATTCATTGAAATTTCTTACTAACCCCCAGACATCCTATGTTGTGTTGTCTAGATTGTTGCTGATTGTTACAATTGAAATTGCTGGGCTGGATTGCATCCCAGCCCTAATTCATCACCTTGTTTACTGTGTAAATAAAGTAATGTAAAGTAACCATTTACAACTAGCTTTCAATGACAACCTTCTTTTGTTTTAAATGTAATGCACTGGGTAAGTAACTTGTGTGTGTTACATTTCATTACGTATTTGCTTATGGGTAAGTGCTCCTAAACCCAAAGTCCAATTTAACCATTTATTTCGATTGCAAGACCCATCCAAATACACAACATGGGCGACCTTGCCAGGATCTCTGTAAAAAATAATGGCTTCTGCTATCTAGCCTACAGAGTTGAAATGAGCCTTGAATAAATTAATTGCAAATTAATAACTCATGAAGGCATATAAAGGTGGAACAGGAACGAGGAATAAATAATAGGTAAGAGTGTTAAATGGTCAGTGTAATGATAGAGAATAATTAATGTTTTAAAAAAATTATTTTTGGATAATATAGCGAAACCAGAGCGAGCGCCAATTCTTGCTTTGATTTTCGCACTGTGAACTTTCACAAGTGTAGCTCTGTGTTGGTAGAGTCAGTTGCTTTTTAGTCATTTAGTAAGGCTGTGTTTGTAGGTGTTAGCAGTAAGAAGTTTGCTAGCATGTTATTTGACAACAGTTTATGTCAGGAAAAGAAATGCACTTTTTCCTGCTTGTGAAGTGAATTTTGAAATCATTTGAAAATTTTCCTTTTTTGATACCACTATTGGCAACATGAGGGCACACCAGCTCGTCTTCCACACCTTTGCTTAGTCACCTCCGACCCAGACCTACTCACGTGACTGATCAGCTGTTTGCGGAACCGAGTCTGACAGTAACATTTCCAGGCGTGTGTTGAAGAATACTGCTTCAGCAAGGGTGACACCTTAGGGCACTCAGAATCAACGCATTGGCATCGTAAGTAAAATTGGGCACAGAGTCAAATTCCTGTTGGGACAAGACCTACTCTGATGGTGATCTTTCCCAACACCCCTCCATTGCCCGATTCCCTCTGCAAAGGTGGCATCAACTGTAGCATCATCTGACAAGAGCACAGCCACATTGGACAGCATGCCACCATCAACAGAATCACCCCCCGCCTTTCAAATTTGTTGATGGAAGGGACATTTTCAGTGCCAAACAATGCCAATTCCTCCTTCTTCACGAAAGGAAAGGGACAAGACACAGTGCCATTGTAAGATGGGCAAAATAAAAGGGTGCTCCATGAATTGGACAAGATGCCCCAGCAAACAACGCACGGCAGTCACCAAAACCAGAAACGTTCCTGGAGGATCTGACCTTCTCCTGGGACAGGAATCTCTGTCTCAGCCCAACTAAGGGTCACTTAGGGGCTTTGCACCCCCTGGTTCCTTGTCAGGCACTCCTGACCTAAAGTCACTGCCAGTGCCACTTGAGCACCCTGAGCAGTGTGCTTCTCCATCTGCCACAGACGTTGAGCAGTTACCGGAATTGATCCCTGTGCCTGGCCTTGACTTATGTCAGTGCCAGTGCCAACCCACATCGCTGATCTTATTTCGGAAGATCACCCAAATTTACTTGAGCTGGTCATTGCAAATTGTAAACCTCCTGCACCCAATAATCCTTCTTCCATGTCACCTCAGCCCTCAGAGGATGGACTTCTGGTGGACCCTACTGCTACATCTCTGGTTGATCAGGAACTGTCTTGCTGGGATGAAGAATCTGTTATCACCCTTGCTTTGGTTGTCACAGCAGCCAGAGTAGGGAGCCTTCCAGTAGGTTCTAGGGTTGCCCCTGACTTTGCTCCCAGTGGCACCCTGGGCCTTCCCCAGAGTCAGTGCCCTCATCACCTCCTTGGGCTGTTGCAGGTAGACCTTGAAGGAACCCAAAGAAGAAGAAGAAGAGGGGGCAGAAAAGGTCCAATTAGCCAATCTGAGCCATGAGCTCTCCTTGGCACATGTGTCCCAGTGGCATAGTGCCCTCCATCACAGAGTGATCCCGGCACCTACCCAAAGGAGGTAGCTGAGTGATCTCTGATCAGGTAAACCCTTGACTGGCATCCTAGACAAGATCCTGGGAAATAGTAGTAGTAGTAGTAGCCTTGTAATTTTAATGAAAAGAATTTTGGTAAGATTGTAGTGATAAAATGCTGTTCTGTATATTAGAGCTATCAAGCTCATGGAACGCTTGGCACAGTGCCTCATTTAGTAGAGTATACCAGGTACCTAAAACCCAGAGAAGGTTGCTTGGGTACCTCTCTCGTGGTTTTACTACCACAGTCCTTAAGTTAGAGTGAGTTAGGGCTGCCCTCCAGCCTCGCAAGCTGAAGGGCACATCCTAGCCACTTCTAGGTTTGTACTGCATGTATGTAAAGTGATAAGTTGCATAGTCATGTTGAAATGTTTCATTTGTCATAGAAGCAAGAACTTTTTGTAAAACTTGCTGTATGTAGATAATTCATTGTTAATTGAATTTGTGCTGCAGCAGCTAATCTTATGTAACATTAATAATAAATTTCAACTGTAAATTGAAATCTTGCTAGGAGTCCACTTGGATTGTCATAAAATAAAGATAATTAAATATCCATCACCTTTGAGCAGTGTTAGGATTTTTCAAAAGTTAAGTGAACTAGTAAAGTCACCTTCCCCCTAGAAGTTAGGCGTGCTCCCTTAATTTAGCTACACTGCAGAAACAAGATCTAGTAAAGGGAGGGAAGAAAAGTAAAGTCATAAAGGCTGGTGGCTTTTCCTAGTGCAGACCTTCATGCCTGAAAGGGAGCGGAATGCCTGCTTAAAGGGGGAGCTATTATAAATAATAAGCCGCTACAGCCTCTATTCTAAGAATCCATAGAGATGGATTTCCTAAATAGGACAACAAGACCAGGGATAAGGGATAAGCCCACAGACCGAGGTACAGTGTGGTAGTTTGAGGGAGACTCCCTCGCAAAAAGTCAGCTCAGGTACTCCGATTAGTAATTCTATGGGGAATTTGTATTTTAGTAATAGCTCTATCCCCTTGTCATAAAAACTGTTTCCCTGTGCTCTCCTTCTTTACTGGTTCTCAAATGTCTTTCAGGAATGTCGGGCACTCCCTACTTTGAAGAGGCCACTTCCTCCACCTGAGGGCCTATGGATGGAAAAACATCCAAGGAGTTGCTCATCAGTCACAGCTCAGTCACGAAGCAGACAAGATACCTGTCCTGTCAAGTCCCGAATTGCAGGCCATAGTTACTTTGGCACTCTGCCATCACTGGGATATGGGTTACGAGCAACCTGGACAAGCCGTCATTCATTTTGTTAACTGAAGACAGAGTGGATCATCTTGCTATTTGGCAAAGTGCACTTGCAAGTAAGATTGCCCAGTAAGTCTGAAATTAGCATTTGAGTACCAGTTTACTGTTCCTCTCACTAAATCTCTCATTTTCTTTTCAAATTTGTCATCTCCTAATTAAGTTTATTGATGGAATAATCCTTTGAATTCAGTGACAAAGAGTAAACCATCCCTCCATTGTGCTAGATCATTGCAAATAAGAGAATCTTTTATGTTCGAAACCTTACCTGGAATAAATCTATTTCCAGATACGTATTGGCTCACCCCCCTCATTGTTCTGCAACCACCACCTGTGAGACCTTGCCCTAAGAGGTATTAAATCTGTTGCTACCTTGCAAGCTATTGGCTCCTGTTATCCATTTCAAACTTGTCAATCTAGAGCCGTGGCTCCTCATTTACAATTCATGTTCAGCTTGAATATGTTTTTTGAAAGCTATGTAATTGTCCAGTAATGGTGTTTATTTAGTTACCAATTGTCCTACTGGTTTGCACACCAGTCAACATTTATTCCATTTTGTAACTGATTCGTGTAAATTCCTTACTAGCCCCCAGACATCCTATGTTGTACTGTCTGTTTGTTGCTGATTGTTACCATTAAAATTGCTGGGCTGGATTGCATCCCAGCCCTAATTCATCGCCTTGTTTACAGTGTAAATAAAGTAATGTAAAGTAACCATTTACAACTAGCTTTCAATGGCGACCTTCTTTTGTTTTAAATGTACTGTACTGGTGGTGGTGGATAACTATAATGTTCGAATTTTATTATTTGTCGTCTCGTTAAAGGAAATGAACGCATTAATATCGTTTGGTTAGATATGTAATTTCTGTGAAAGTATAAAATTTTGGGTATGCTGTGATTTTTCTTATATTATTCAGGCTGAGCCCAAAAAGTAATTAGTTTCTCTCTCTCTCTCCCTCTCTCTCTCTCTCTCTCTCTCTCTCTCTCTGGTGTATATATATATATATATATATATATATATATATAGAGCA
>NC_089795.1:23980267-23982767 GCF_040412425.1 Macrobrachium rosenbergii
ACGAGAAGAAGATGGAGGTGCGAAAATGAGGTCGAGGTGACCATGCCCTCCGAAGTGGGAATCACCCTCTCTCCCTCGGTTGGGCCACCCGCATCATCCATAGACCTATTAGATGGGGGCCATTGGACTTCTAGTGGGGATCCTCGTGTACTTTTTCGAGATAAGCTTGCCTATATTGATTTTACTGCATTTTTAATTGATTTTGGTATGCTGCGTGCCAAAAAACAGGGTTCTATTTTTTCGCTATAGTAAAGTCGGCCATATTGGATTTTAATATGGTCGCCATTATACCTAGTAAGACTACCATATCAGTTATTAAGGCAGCTACAGACTTGATTTTCATGCCTAATCACATGTTTTCAGACCCAATAATTACGATGCTAATGCTGTTTTCACACATTTATGCTTATTATATTGAATTTCAAGGGCAACATCAATGAAAATATAGACTCTATCGGATTTTCTTTCGTTTCTCGATATGGTCTGCACATTTTTTTTATATTCAGTGTTGTCTATCATAAATAATAAAACTTACTATTTTTCTGCACAGGTTTAGCAAAGACTGACATTATGGGTGCAAGTTCTCCGATGGCGGAGAAACCATCTTTAGTCCATATCAAAGAACTGGTGTATGTTCAAGAAGACGATCAGACTTAGGCGAAACAAAGTGTAAGGAATTGGCTGAGATGTTGTCGACATTAGCTGAAGATGATCTAAAGAATGCACGTTACCATTCAGCTTGTAGAAAACTTGTGATCAACACGCAACACATTAAAAGAGTTGAAGATCGTGGTAAAGCATCGACTAATATAACCAGTCCCTAGCCAAGAAGAGGTCGTCCACCAAAGGAAGAGAGTGAAATTTTAGTAATAAACAGACCAAAGATATTTAAAACTATACCAAAATCAAAAGTGTGTATATTCAGCCCAGACAGATTTGCTGCTAATAGTGAAGAAGATTTATATCCTGTGATCACCGATAACGGTTGCAATAACCTCAATATATCAGATATTATTAGAGTAATAGGAAAACCAAAATGCCGGGGCCTGATTGGTATACACAACTTCTCAGGCGCTGACTGGGGTGGCAAATTTGCTGGTATTGGGAAACGAAGGCGGATTCAGGCATATCTTTGGTTACCTGAAGATGAGCCTATCATATATTTTTATGCCAGCCTTGGTACCATTGCAATATCAAATGAGTTAACAGATGGTAAATTGCCCAAACAAGTACAACAGGTGGAAAAATTTCTTTGTTCCTTATGCAAAAGGCACAAGTGATATTTCTGATATAAGATGGGAACTCTGCAGGTCAAAGAAAAAAGGAGAACAATTACCACATACAAGGGCAGCATCGCTACCCTACATCCAAAGGGTCAATTATATATGTTCACGAGATAAGTCTTACATTCAAGCAAAGCAAAAGATTCAGCCAAAAGGAAATTCAGGGTGGCAAAAAACAAATGAATCAATCCCACCAACAATGTCTTTAAATCTTCCTGCCCTTGAAGCCATAATGGAGTTAGTAAAATGCGGATGCAAAAAAAATTTATGTTAAAAGTAACTGTTCTTGCCAGAAAAATAATTTTGTGTGCACACCTCTTTGCAAGTGCATCGACTGTGAAAACTGTAGGGACTATTGTATACCAAATGAGACAGATGACCTGGAACTAGAAGATAGAGTAGGTGTAGAGTAGGGTATAGACACCATTATGCATGCCTATATTGGATAGTTTTTAGGTTACTATACAAAAACAAATGAGAAAAAAATATATATTATTTTTAATATTGTTGTAAAAAAAATTCAAATGATGTTCACCAAAAATTTATGTACTATATTTACATATCTCATATAACAGGTCTGCGCGGACAAGGATGATCCACTTTATAAACAACTTGAGTTGCCATGATGAAATTATAACTTAATTCACTTAATTTTAAAAAAAAATAAGGAACTATTGATATATATTTTGTTGAAGATTAGAAACTACGGCTTAATGTTTTGTGTTTACTTGTGTATCTACGCAGATAAGGATGATCCATTTTATAGACAACTTTAGCTGCCATGATTAATTATAGAATTAATTCACTTTTTTTAAAAAATAAGGAACTATTGATTTATATTTTGTTAAAAATTAGGAACTATTGCTTAACATTTTGTGTGTTTACTTGGATTGATAAGTAAAGTTCTAACAATAGAATGGTAATGTTTTATTTTTCAAATTTATTCAGATTTTTTAAACAAGAAATTTGATTTAAATATAAGTGTATCTTGTAAATCAATATGGCAGCCATTATCTAGTGTCAAAATTTTGGGGTTAGTATCTGAAATAATGCATGTAGCTGCCATAATGGGAGAAAAACAGCTATTTTTCAGCAAACCAAGATGGCGGCCTTAAAAATGTTTAAAAAAAAATGGAACCCTACATTTTTGGAATCCCCACACCCAAAACATTTAGAAAATACCATAAAATCAATTTAGGCAAGCCTATCTCACAAAC
>NC_089795.1:23987767-23992767 GCF_040412425.1 Macrobrachium rosenbergii
CACACCTTGGGACTCCGCCCAAAAGAAACGCACACGCAAATGCCTATGCCGGAACCTGGATATTTCTGGTGAATGCAGTCACGAAGTCTTGTGGTGAGTTCCCACGTATTGAGAATACCTGACGTAACAGTTTTACTTAATTGGGAAATGAGTCAGATAACAACTAAACATCCCCTCAAGATTTTTCAGAATGTCTTTCACCACACGTATTAATTAAACATCTACTGTGTATTGTAATTCATAAAATACTTATGACCTATGTTTTCTAGATATATATGTATATATAACTTATATATATATATATATATATATATGTATATATATATATATATATATATATATATATATATATATATATATATATATATATATATATATATATATGTATATATATATATATATATATATATATATATATAACTATATATATATATATATATATATATATATATATATATATATATATATATATATATATATATATGTATATATATATATATATATATATATATATATATATATATATATATATATATATATATATGATATATATATAATATATATATATATATATATATATATATAATATATATATAATATATATAATATATATAATATATATATATATATATATATATATATATATATATAATATATATATATATATATATATATATATATATATATATATATATATATATGTGTGTGTGTGTGTGTGTGTATAATGCATTCATATATTGTATCAACAGTTATCATAAGTAAAATGCTTCTGTTGAACAGATAAAGCATTTGACCGATAAATTTTTCACTCTTCTGTAAGAACATTTCCTGAATAATTAATAACTATCATCAACGTGTCAAACCATTTTCGTGCAGCAATCAGTTCTTTTTTTATTTCTGCTTATTCTTTAATCAGTAATGCAGAGAAAATATATCAATACAAAAATTTTATATTTTAGCTAATGCAAAACAAATCTTAAGTATTATTCTATTTATTTTCAGTTGAAGGGACTGCCAGAGCGGTTTTGCACTTTTGCTCATTTACACAAATTGAATGAACTCTGATTCTATTTAATAATGACACTGTTGTAAAGGCTATATTATAAATTACCCTATGAATATTCATAATCTCAATGAGGCTTTCATATTAGACAATTCATGTAGTTTGGAAATCATGGAAACAGGGATTTTCATTCTTGGTTTAATAATAATTGTGGTTATTTCTGTAAACAACTGCTTCTAACAGTGAATACTGGGTTTGTATAAGCTTCAGCAGATAATACCGAGTGTGTGTATGTTTGAGGATTAATACTCGGCCTTTATTATTATAAGTGATATATCTGCAAATGTAATAAGTTTTTTGTTTAGGGGTATTGCCTTATCTCGGGTACGACTCTGTGTTAAGGATAAATAATTCTGCCGCAGATTATATCTCATCCGTAAATGGAATCATAAGTTTAGGGTATTTCTTTGTATCCGTTGTTTTATGTATCATTTTGCTACATTTCTTACTGCGCGAACTATATCACCTTGATTTACAATTGCGAGGTATTAGTGGTATAGATATTATCAAAAAATATTTCAAATTATTTCAAAGCTGCCTGGGAAAACTCTGAAGGACTCAGAAAAATTTTCATGCACCTACTTGTACTGACTGTCCATTTTATCCAAATATTACTATGCTGCCTATCCCATTTACCCAGGTATTACTGTGGCGATTGTCCCTTTTATCCAGAAATTACTGTACTAACTGTCCCTTTTATCCAAATATTACAGTGCTGACTGTCCCCCTTATCCAGGTATTACTTTGCTGACTTTCCCTTTTATCCAGGTATTACTGTGGTGACTGTCCATTTTATCTAGACATTACTGTGGTGACTGTCCCTTTTATCTAGGTATTGCTGTTGTGGCTGTCCATTTTATCCAGACATTACTGTGCCGACTGTCCCCCAGGTATTACTCTGGTGATTGTCCTATTTATACAGGCATTATTGTGCTATCTGTCCCTTTTATCCAGGTATTACTGTTCTGACTGTCCCTTTTATCCAAGTATTACTGTGGTGACTGTCCATTTTATCCAGGTATTACTGTGGTGGCTGTCCCACTTATCCAGGTATTACTGTGCTGACTGTCCCTCATATCCAGGTGGTATTACGTGCTGACTGTGTCATCTATCCAAGTATCACTGTAATGTTTGTCCTTTTATCCAAGGATTACTGTGCTGACTGTCCCTTTTATCCAGGTATTACTGTGGTGACTGTCCATTTTATCCAGGTATTACTGTGGTGACTTACTGTGGTGACTGTCCACTCTATCCAAGTATTACTTTGGTGACTGTCTAAACCTTGATACAGAATTACGTATTAATCACAGGAAAGAAAAACATTTCAACAATGTATTTCTATGGTATCGAGTAAATGAAATGAAGTATGATAAACCAGTAGAGTTTATTTACACATGAAATAAGGTATGATAAACCCGTAGAGTTTAGTTACTACATAAGTTACAAAGGTAATGAGGAAGATGGATGGTAGAGAAGGAAAGGTGAAGGGAAAGCTAGTATGGGTTGGTCAAGCAAACACACTAACATATTTTTTCTAAGTTGGGTCAAATGAGAGTCACATATCAAATTTTGTCTAGATTGGTCAAGCAGTTTCGATTTCTATGACACACTAACATACAAACATTTTTATTATATATATATATATATATATATATATATATATATATATATATATATATATATATATATATATATATATATATATATATATATATATATATTAAGTGTTTCAGAAATTGGTGTTTCATGGACAAAAAAAAAGTAATTCAGAGCAGGTATTTATTTAAGTTTCTCTCAGTATTTAATATTTTGTGGCCTCCATCTGCCTGTACCACAGCCTGCATTCTTGAGGGTCTGATTTCAGCAAATCATAAAAAGATGACACTCAAACTCCATTTCCTGACCACTTCAGTCACCTCTCTTAGCAGTTCATCGAGGCTTGGTATACCATCATAGTTCACTGTACGTGCTTCAGCATGATCCTTTAAGATACTACCAATGTTTTCACACATTAAGGTCAGGGAGCTACCTGGAAATTCACTGACGAAGAAATCACCACTGTGTCTGAAGAGCCTTGAAACATGGTGCCTTATCATGCAAAAATGTGACTTCTTCAACAGATAACACATTTTCAGGGTCTTTGAGGAATACTCCACCAGTAAGCACAGTTTCTCTGAAGTATTCGCCATTCCATGACTGTCCTTTTTCTTTGATGATCCACATTAACCATTTGGCTGTGAAACAGAGAAAAATTTCCAAACGTTCCAGAAATTTCACAACTTGGCGATAGCACATGTCATCGCTGATATCATCCAACTTTGCAGCCCAAATGATGTCATTTTTATGATTTGGCTTCCTCACTGTGTAAATGAAGAATTCATCTGATGCGATAACATGGAGAAAGTCAGCTTCATCCCAATCTTTAAGAAATGAACCACAAAACCATACACGGTCTTCTCTCTGTTGCTGAGTGATGTTGGGCTTGCTGATAACATGAAATGGCTTGATACGATATTTTTCAACTCACGATATACAGTAATTATAACTTCTCTTCTTTCCCCATTTTGTTTCTAGTTCAAAGCGCCAATTTATGTATAGACTTTCTTGGTCTACCCACTGCC
The DNA here is from genome assembly GCF_040412425.1 of Macrobrachium rosenbergii. Lineage (NCBI taxonomy): Eukaryota > Metazoa > Arthropoda > Malacostraca > Decapoda > Palaemonidae > Macrobrachium > Macrobrachium rosenbergii. The sequence goes on from NC_089795.1 coordinate 23,991,452, forward strand.
TCAGCTATGATGTCTTTTGACTCTGAGAAAGGACTTCAGAGCCTTCAAGATTCTCACTCTTTTGCGATGACAGTCACATGGATTTTTGTTCCAGTTTCTTTTAACAAAGGATTCATCTCTATTAATGTATTTAGCTATCTAGGAATGAAATGAAGGATGCACCAGCATCCTGGCCTCTGAAGGTTATAGCCCAGATTCGGTCAATCCATCTAATTTCCTCCAAATTATTATGTATGGCTGTATCTAACTCCGTCCACTCAGTCTGAAAATACAAGAAATGTAAAATGAAAAATAGCTTAATAGAAACTCAAAATAATGTACTTGGAGATATAGCAGAAAACTTCATAACTTTCCATTTGTTCTGTGGAGAGGGGAGCTCTAATTTCGAAACACCCAGTATATAGTATATATATGTGTTACACAATCGAGAGTGGATCTCATTGCTGACCTTTTTCTAAAAGTTGAGAAGTCCCATCTATTGGTAGCTTGACAGTGACAGCATCAAAAGGCTATTGGCGATGCACATCTGTACATACACACACTCATTCTCTCCCTCTCTCTTTCAGGTCTACAGAGAAACAAGCATTACCCAAAATAACTTATTTGAGAGTAATCTAACATAACTGGATTGCAAGAAACAGAGATAAAATAGAATGGAATACTAATGCTCACCAAATGATCAAACATATTACAGTCCATCATATTCAACTAATTATTCTCCCTAAATACTTTTCCCACAATAGGTCAAAATAAGTCAAAGTCCAGTATATTCCCAATGAGTACATTTTAACCTCCTCCGAAACATCTGAAGAAGTCATATAAAACCCTTATTAAACAAATGCATAAAAATAAATATATGGGAATTCTCCCATGTTACTTAAAAAGTACACACAATGTAAAAATGGTTAAATTCAAGTGAGGTATATGTTAAATGAAAAGAACAATTTACACTTTGGGAAATCTAAAATGTTTCTTACCCCAAAACAGCAATCTTCACAATTATGAATCGACAGGTCTCGAACCACAGAGTCTTCACTGAAGACTTCTAACAATATTCTGTGATGATCTTCGAATTACAATTTGTTTGATACCTAATCCCTCACACCTTGGGGCTAGCCCCCCCCCCACAAAACATACACCTACAAACGCATTAACCGGAACCTGAACATTTCCAGCGAATGTACTCACAAAGTTTTGTTGCTAGGCAGGGATGTTCTCACATCTCAAGAATATCTGACTTGTTTAACATGTATACAGTTTTCATAATCAGGATGAGTACCAGACAACAGCTAAGCATCCTCTCAAGGTTCTTCCCA